>NW_024881509.1:1422500-1647500 GCF_019059575.1 Amphibalanus amphitrite | reverse complement strand
TATATATATATATATATATATATATATATATATATATATATATATATATATATATATATATATATATATATATATATATATATATATATATATATATATATATATATATATATATATATATATATATATATATATATATATATATATATATATATATATATATATATATTCACATATATATATATATATATATTCATATATATGCCACGTGAAAAGTCAAGGGTGTTCAAGCTGTTTTGCAAAAGTAGTGATTTTGAGAGGCTCATATCTCAGCAGCCGCTTGGGCGATTGACTTGCGGTAATTTTTGTAGGGTAGCAGCATCCCTTCTACCCAAAATATTATATATATATATATATATATATATATATATATATATATATATATATATATATATATATATATATATATATATATATATATATATATATATATATATATATATATATATATATATATAGAAGTGTGTTGCTTTATGTGAAAATGTTAGTTTAATCATTTTCAGTGCTTCGGCTAGAGATTTTATTTAGGTAGGAAGTGGAGTGGAATTATTAGCACGCACTTTTTTATCTTCTGGTGATTACGAGCGAGCGAGCGCAGCGAGCGAAGTGAGTCTTTTCAATACCAGTAAAACGCCTTTTGGGCGAAGAACGAGCGAGCGAGATAGTGAGCCCTGCACGTGCAGAAGGGCGAGAGGGTACTTCCAACGGGCTTGTGCAAAGCACCCTTCTAACCGGTCGCTGGCGGTGTACCAAATTTGAACGCAATCGGCCCAGCCGTTCCTGATATCTGGAAGCGGCATTCTGCACGTGCGCACGTGCAAATGGGGTCAAAAATGACTTTTGCACGGCACCCTACTAACCGGTCCCCAACCGTGCACCAAATTTGTGCGCAATCGGCCCAGCCGTTCTCGAGATCTGGAAACGCCCCCTGCACGTGCGCACGTGCAGTAGCACCCTAACCGCAACACATGGGAATGCATTGCCTGGTGGGTGCCTACCTGTATGCCAAGTTTCAGCGAAATCGCCCCAGTAATTACCGAGTTACTGAAATGGGAACAAATTTGGCACCTCTTATTGTTGTATTTTGCACGTGCAGTGGGGGTCACTCACATAGATGAAGAGTATCCGACCTTTGGTAGAAGGGATGCAGCTACCCTATAAAAATGACCGCAAGTCAATCGCCCAAGCGGCTGCTGAGATATGAGCCTCTCAAAATCACTACTTTTGCAAAACAGCTTGAACACCCTTGACTTTTCACGTGGCACGTGCCACGACGGTCACTGAGGTGTATCAAAAGTAGTCAATTACGGGGTAGAAGGGATGGGGCTACCCAGCAAAAAAGACCGCATGCCAATCGGTCCAGCGGTTGCTGAGATATAAGCCTCTCAAAAGCGTTACAGGCCGGGCCGGGCCGGGCCGGGCCGCTCATACTGAGATTTTTCCGTTATATTGAAAAGACTCACTTCGCTCGCTGCGCTCGCTCGCTCGTAATAACGGAAAAATCTCAGTATGAGCGGCCCGGCCCGGCCCGGCCTGTAACGCTTTTGAGAGGCTTATATCTCAGCAACCGCTGGACCGATTGGCCTGCGGTCTTTTTTGTTGGGTAGCCTTATCCCTTCTACCCCGTAATTGGCTACTTTTGATACATCTCAGTGACCGTCGTGGCACGTGCCACGTGAAAAGTCAAGGGTGTTCAAGCTGTTTTGCAAAAGTAGTGATTTTGAGAGGCTCATATCTCAGCAGCCGCTTGGGCGATTGACTTGCGGTAATTTTTGTAGGGTAGCAGCATCCCTTCTACCCAAAATAGGATACTCTCGATGCATGTGGGTCACCCCCAGTGCACGTGCAAAATACAACAATAAGAGGTGCCAAATTTGTTCCCATTTCAGTAACTCGGTAATTACTGGGGCGATTTCGCTGAAACTTGGCATACAGGTAGGCACCCCCGGGCAATGCATTCCCATGTGTTGCGGTTAGGGTGCTACTGCACGTGCGCACGTGCATGTAGCACCCTACATGTAGGGGGCGTTTCCAGATCTCGAGAACGGCTGGGCCTATTGCGCTCAAATTTGGTACACGGTTGTGGACCAGTTAGTAGGGTGCCGTGCAAAAGTCATTTTGGACCCCGTTTGCACGTGCGCACGTGCAGAATGCCACTTCCAGATCTCAGGAACGGCTGGGCCGATTGCGTTCAAATTTGGCACACCGCTAGCGACCGGTTAGAAGGGTGCTTTGCGCAAGCCCGTTGGAAGCACCCTCTCGCCCTTCCGCACGTGGGGCATTCCACGTCAAATCAAACACCGAAATCCGTCATCCCCTTCGATTTTTCTGAAAATTTGTAGGCAGACTGGGCATGGTTCAAAACTGAGTTACGTATAATATTATCGAAATTTGATAAAGTATCGCTGAGATATAGGTCATCGAATATAGCAAAAAATGCCACACATCAATTTTTTAAATGTCTATAACTCTGGTTCCGTTTCTGGTATCAAAATGATATTAACAGGGTCTGGTAGGCAATTGATAAGGCTTTGATTTTTAATTATAAAATTAAATTGAAGTGACCTTGAAATGCATTTGACCTTGAATTAAAACAGAAAAATTTGAATAGCAAAAAACACGTCACCTTCGATTCGGGTAATTTTTACATATTATGTCCGTCACAATGTTCCTAACCATCTGTGAAAAAATTGGAGTGGGCCATTCATAACTCTCGCGGCAAACGCCGTTTTCATGCATCAACGTCACGCAACCGCGCGTGACCTTGAAAGACAGAGTCAAGACATGCTTGCTTGTGTACTAGTGATGTCAATTTCAGAAATTTTGGAAACCAATACCAAACCGATACCGACCAAAACCGCTGAGAGTATACCAAAACCGAACCGATTTTCAGAAATAGGGTGAAATACCGACTAGGTACCGAATTGAGGGAACCATCAAACAAATGCTTCAAACTTTCTCAAAACAAATGATAAGCATTAAAAGGTAATACTCTAAAATAAGGCAACAAAAACAAGTCAGGAAATCTCTAAATTATTTTCACTGCAAAAACATATAATTGTATTGTGTAACTATTAACAAATATTCAGGTCAGTTACTTAACTGGGATGTGGATTCAAGTCATCTGCATGAGGTGATAGGACAAGAACTTGAACCCTGAATCTCATCCATGCCTGAACCCAAGTCAATTCAATTCGAGTCCAGTCAAGACAGGGTTACATATGTGTGAGGTTCAGACGCTGGAGTAGCTGGTAAGCTGTATTGCCGCCGTGCACACCAAAACAGAACTGCCCTCACATTCCGCTTCACAACACACATTGACACGCACTCCACTCGCAAACCAATCAGAGCTGACATACATACATCGGCAGGTGGGGTGATCAGGTCACGCCACCTACTCCCAACCAATCACAGGTGAGCACATCACGTCAGGTGGGGTGACCCAGCGCCCGGCCGCCCGTACCGGATCGAGCCGGTAAGAAGGGAGGCTGACAGGCGAGGCCCGGACCAGAACATCTCCCCCTTCGCGGAACTTCCATCAGGAAGTTAGTCGCGGTAGCCGAGCCTGTCTGGAAGACGTCGCTGCCGTGAGCTGCGCCTCCGGGGCGCAGGAGGCAGCTGAAACCGCACCCGTCGCTCTGGAACGGTGACAGAAGAGTCTGAAGGCTCTCCTTCCTCCAACGAGGACTCGTCCTCTGCAGGTGGCTGGTGTGATGCGCGGAGGAATCGTCTGTTCCTCCACAGGACTCGACCACTGGGTAGTTTGACGTGGTAGTCGCGCCTGTATCCCACACCGACGACGACGCCCACCTTATCCCATCGCTTGCTGATAGGATCCTGAAGGCGGACATCGGCACCGATCTTAAATGGCATCAGCTGACGAGAGCAGTTGTTGTAGTGCTGCTCCCTCTTGAGGCGGTCTTGAGCAGCCTTGGCATCACACGCCTCAGCCTGCAACTGCCATTCTGGAGCGAACGCGCTCCGATGTGCTGGAACCCACGATCGGATTGGGTGTCCGAAGACGATCTGTGCCGGAGAGCGTCCACATGCACCAGGTGTGTTCCTCAGCTCAAGGAGCCCTCGATGAAGTCGCTCGTCGTCAATGGACCCGTTGGTGGTTGTCTTGGCGATGAGATGCTTGACAGTCTTCACCGCTGCTTCAGCATGTCCGTTCGACTGGGCATAGTATGGTGTTGACATGACGTGCACCACTCCCCAGCGCTTGAGGAAGGCTGCGACATCCCGACTCTTGAATTGGGGACCACCGTCCGTCCGGAGTCTCACTGGGACGCCGAGCGTGACAAACGCCTCTCGAAGCGACTGGATGACTTGTCGGCTGGTGGTGTCTCCACGCGGGAACTGGAAGATGACAGGCCAGTTGGAAAGTCTGTCCACGTAAACCAAGAAGTCTCGCCCTGCCAGAGTGAAAATGTCGGACGACACATCTTCGAAGACCCGAGATGGAGGTGGTTCTGTCGCCATAGGTTCTGGTGGCAGACTCGGTCGACGCTCTTGACAAGCAGCACAGGAATTGACGATGTTGATGATGTCGCTGTTGATTCCTGGCCACCATACAGTTTGACGAGCTCTGCGTTTGGTTCTGTCTATTCCTTGATGGGAGGCGTGCAGTGCTTCGAGCGTCTTCTTCCGTGATGCTGTGGGGATAACAAGGCGAGAGCCTTTAAGGATCAGACCATTGTGGACGGATAGCTCCTGACGGATGCTCCAGAATGGAAGAAGAGAATGAGGTAGGAGCTCCTTGGATGCGGGGAAGCCCTCGGCGATGGCCTGCAGAAGCAGTTGATACTGGTTGTCCGAGCTGGCAACTTCGAGGAGCTCTTCCAGGCGTAGATCAGACAGATGATCATCAGACAGGTCGGATATTTCTTGCACTGTGCTCGTGCACACTTGGTGAACATGGCTCTCCACGGCCTGAGCCAGCTGGACATCTTCATCAGTGGGCTCGGCGACAGGGGCACGCGAGAGAGCGTCTGGGATCACGTGCTCTTTCCCGCGTATCCACTTCGTGGTGAAGTTGAAGAGGGATGTCTTCTCTTTCAGCCTCTGCAGGCGCGAGTTCTCGATGACATCCAGCGTGAAGTCGTTGAGTATAGGTAGAAGTGGTCGATGATCGACCAGGACCTCGAAGTGCGGCAGTCCTTGTAGAAAGACGCGGCACTTCTTCAGTGCCCAGACGACCGCCAGAAGCTCCAGCTCTACCATCGCGTACCGCGATTCCGTGTCGGAGAGAAATCTGGATCCGCACTGCACCATCCGCCAGTGATCGTCATGCCGCTGCAGAAGAGCGTAACCCAGGCCCTTCCGTCTTGCAGCGTCAGTTTGAAGCATTGTTGGCAGAGTAGGGTCGAAGTGTGCCAGCACAGGTGGTGACGACAGAGCCGCTTTCACCGCGTCGAAGGATGCTTGGTGGTCTGGAGTCCAGATGAAGCTGCTGCTTGGCTTCAGAAGGCTGCGAAGAGGTTCAGCCGTTGCCGAGATGTCTTTCGAGAAGTCACCCAGCTGCTGGACGAGACCCATGAAGGATCGCAGTTCTGTGAGGTTAGTGGGTGGTGGGAAGTCTGTGATAGCGGCGACCTTGTCGTGCTGAACCTGCTTTCCGGCAGATGAGAGCTTGAATCCGCAGAAGGAGACTTCTTCTTCAGCACAACAGAACTTCTTCTCGTTGAGGGTGATGCCATTCTCACGACAACGGTCGAGAAGAGCTCGAAGATGGTGCTCATGTTCTTCCAACGTCTTGCTGTATATCATGATGTCATCGACTACCTTGACGAAGTTGTCGAGACCTTGGAGAGCGAGGTCCCCTCGCCGGCAGTACTCGTCCCCAGTCGAGATAAGACCCATGGGAGCTCGGAGGAACTTGAAGCGACCCCAGGGAGTCATGAAGGTGGTCAGGTGCTGACTGTCCGGGTGCAGTGGTAGTTGCCAGTAGCCAGACTTCGCATCTAGAATCGAGAAGAACTTCGCTTCAGTGGGCACTTGTGAGACGGCTTCTCGAGGCGTGACGAGTGGATGGAGTGGCCGCTTGACGAACTTGTTCAACTTGGTCAGGTCGATGCAGATGCGAACACCAGATGCCTTTGCAACCAGTACGAGGGGATGACACCAGTCAGCAGGCTCTGCACCGAGTGGTGCGATGATGCCGTGTAGGACCATTTGGTCCAGCTGTGCTTTGACCTCGTCCCTCCAGGCGAAGGGGACTGGGCGAGCTGAGCGGACCGCAAACGGCTCTGCATCCTCTGTGACATGGATGACCATGGGTTCACCAGCCATCGGTTGGAGTGAGCCCTCGCTGTCATCCGTGAAGACATCGCGGTACTCCTGGATCAACTCTTGCCGCAGTGTACTGCGCAGCATGTTCTTGGACTTCGAAGTTGCCGATGGCGAACTGTTTGCTCCATCTGTTGGAGATGCTGCGACTCTGTGAACGCCAGACGGCTGCTTCGCCGGCTCAGGGTAGTGGGCAGGAAGAATACCCAGTGCCTTAGCGGTATACCAGGCCAAGAGCATCCCACGGGACTCGGGAAAGACGTACACGGTGTCCCGGGACGTTTTGTCTTGAAGACTGATGAAGGTGTCGAAAGTGCCGATGCAGCACATTGGTTGGCCATTGGCAGCAGAGATCTGGATGCTGGGTGGGGGTGACAGAGCATCCGTCGTCACTCCGAGAAGACGAGCTGTTTCGGCGCTCATCACCGTGATTTCGGCACCGGAATCAGGCGTGGCATTCACAGTACCGAGAGAAGTCCCAGACGGAAGATGGAGCTGGACATCGATCTTCGGTGCGTGGAAACTTCTGTGCAGGCTGCTGACGACCACTTGCGGAATCGAGGCCTGGGGCGGGTGGCGCTGCTTGCTACGGGAGCGCTGGCCCTCAGATGGTTGGTGACCCTGTTGACGCCTGCGACACACCACCGCCAGGTGGCCCTTGATGCCGCAGGAGTAGCAGGTCTGGTTTGCAGCTGGGCAGGCTCTCCTGAGGTGACCTGTGCGACCACAGCCCTCGCACGGCTGCTCCCGTGCTGGGCTCCGCTGGCTCTGACGTGACACTCGGCTGATATTGTGATGACTCTGACTGATGTCTTGCAATATCTCGTTGTTGGCCCTGGAGGCCTCCTCAGACCGGCAGATGTCGATTGCGTTTAGCAGTGACGGGAAAGGCCGAAGAGCCAGCAGCTTGCGGCGTGTGTCTTTGTCACGGATTCCCGACATGATCCGCGTGGTGACTCGTTCATCCACACAGGAGGGACACAGCTCGGCATCCGCTGCCAGTTCCTTGATTGCAATCAAGAATGAGTCGAAAGATTCTCCTTCCTCTTGCTGACGTTCTTCAAACTTCACACGGTCGATGGCTACATTGTGCTGAAGACGCAGATACTGTTCAATCTTGTCCAGGGACGAGTTGACATCGTCCAGGTGGGGGCAGATGCCAACCGCGTGCAGACTGGCGGCGCGCATGTCCTCGGTGAAACAACCTCTCAGGTAGGCGAGTTGGTCTGCCTGACCAAGCGTGAAGATGCTTCCAAGGCGATAGTAATCATCCCAGGATGACCTCCATAGACGAAACTCACGAAGACTGGCAGAAGATGATAGCTTTGCAGGAGGTGCTACCGGTGGTCGCCTGACTATGTTGTCTGATTGGATCAGTGCAGATGCTGAAGCTGCAGGAGATGCTACAGGAGATGATGCGGCAGCGGGGGCTGGTACTAATGAAGGTGGTGTCTGGCTGCTAGCCTCGCCAGGTACTGGTGTCCTGGATGCCTCCACTGAGTGCCCCGAAACGGCAGGAGTCGGCGGCTCAACAGCGCCGTTGGCTTCAGCTGATCGCGTGGTGACCTCGGGCTCCACCGCTGTTGGCGCTGGCTTCCGGTCAGCTGCAATAGCCATAGAACGGTGCTCCTGTAGCTCCTGGCGAAGGAGTTCGATGTCTCGTTGATGATGCTCGTGCTGTTGCTGTAGCTGCAGTTGAAGCTGTTGCTGAAGCTGAGCTAGCCATGGTGGTGCCGAGCTGACCTCTTCTTGTTCGCTGGTATTATCCATCTTGGAACTGGAACGTAAATTGTACGCCATGCAGTCGCTGATCTACCAGTCAGGTCCTCTGGTACTGCTTCGGCTCACTGTGGCAGGTCCGTAGATGTCGGCTGCGCCATGTGAGGTTCAGACGCTGGAGTAGCTGGTAAGCTGTATTGCCGCCGTGCACACCAAAACAGAACTGCCCTCACATTCCGCTTCACAACACACATTGACACGCACTCCACTCGCAAACCAATCAGAGCTGACATACATACATCGGCAGGTGGGGTGATCAGGTCACGCCACCTACTCCCAACCAATCACAGGTGAGCACATCACGTCAGGTGGGGTGACCCAGCGCCCGGCCGCCCGTACCGGATCGAGCCGGTAAGAAGGGAGGCTGACAGGCGAGGCCCGGACCAGAACAATATGTTATCATGATCCAAAAATGGAAACCAAATGACAATGATGGGCTGGGCTATACCATTAATGTAAACAAAATCCATGATACCTACAGTTCAACTCTCAAGAAGCGATGGTGACGATAGTGACGCAGCCAATTTTTCATCATAAATAAATGTTTAACACAACAAATCTTAATAAACAATTACTTACGAGGCACACTGATAGATAGCAGACACCACTGTAATGATATCGCGATGAAAGCTAAGTAAAATGTCCATAATTTTACGGAATCATTGACACGTGTCACGTGGCATCACTTCCACAATGGCAGCCTTGCAGGCGGCGGCCATTTGCATTTAGGCACGAAACGCACGGAACTGCATAAAATAAAGTTTTTTTTTGCTTATGTAAACTTAATTAAAAAATATGATGTTCATATTTTGGTATCTTTAAATTAATTCAAGAAAGATTGTACGCCGCTATCGCTAAAAAATGAACCAGAAAACGGGGGACCATCAAAGCGTCCAAAACCGCAGCATCCAAAGAACGCAACATCCAAAACCGCAGCGTCCAAAGTACGCAACGTCCAAAATACGTCCAAAATCGGGTATATAGGGAGCATTCATAACGTCCAAAACCGAAGCATCCAAAACCGCAACATCCAAGGACGCATCATCCAAAGTACGCAACATCCAAAGTACGCAACATCCAAAACCGTTAGGTTAGGTTAGGTTAGGTTTCCTTATTCCCGGTAGGCATAAATCAGTAGGTTAGGTTAGGTTAGGTTAGGTTAGGTTAGGTTGGGTTAGGGATAGGCAAAAATCAGTAGGTTAGGTTAGGTTCGGTTAGGTTAGGTTAGGTTAGGTTAGGTTGGTTTTGGAGGTTACGTACTTTGGATGTGGCGTCTTTGGATGTTGCGATTTTTGGATGATACGTTTTTGGACGTTGCGGTTTTGGACGTTTCGGTTTTGGACTTTGTGAATGCCCCCTATAAACCCGATTTTGGACGTATTTTGGACGTTGCGTACTTTGGACGCTGCGGTTTTGGATGTTGCGTACTTTGGGTGCTGCGGTTTTGGACGCTTTGATACGGACCCCCAGAAAACAATGTTGCTCAATTATTTTAAATTAGTTTTGAGCTACATCGAAATTTGGCGCAGCTGCGACATTCAAAAGTTCTTAGATGTGTTCAGTTTTAAACTGCTAATTGCGAATCAAGCCAAGACCCAATTATATTTTAGGAATGCTTTTGATTACATTGCTAGCGATTTCTATCTGTTGAGAAGAGCAGGAAAGAGAACACTAAGTAAAGAAAATAGATTATCCACAGGATCTTTTTGAAGTTGAACGAAGTTGAGAATTTGTGGGTTGATGATGAAGTGATGAATGCTGCCTTCAATATCAGATGATATTGGTGAAGCTAGTGCTATAAAAAACAGGGTTTTGACTTTTGGATAATGTAACCGCATTGCAGTGAAATGGAGAGCAAGACAAGGTCAAGATCAATCACAGACTTCTCAAAACAAAGTCAAATTTGTTACCAATGAATGCTTTGGAAATTTTGAGTAAGGTAGTTAGAGTATGTTTTCCAGTATACAGTGAGTTAAACATTGATACATGTTTAATGTAATGTATGTAATATTTAATGTATACATGTCTTGCACATTATCTTTTTTGTAAGATAATTATCCTCATGGTATTGGAATTTGCTGGCACTGATAAGTTGCCCTTTAACATTGGTAGACTGATGTGTTTGATGTTGCAGTTAACGTGTTTGCCCATTTGTTATGACATCATGCATTTGGGAGAAATGTGTCATGATTGTCCTTTTTCTTCATCCAATGTCATTTAGCAAATCAAATTTGAGTTCAGAAGGTTTGTAAAAAATGTTTAAATTTTTTATGACAGTAATCATAGTTGACTTTCATAATACCGACAAAATACCAAATGCTTTTGGTATAAAATACCGAATACCGAATCGGTATCGGTTCGGTATTGGTATACCGAAATTTTGGTAACCGATTGACACCACTATTGTGTACACTTTCTGAAATGAATGATTGCTGATTAGTGATATCCCAAACTCTGCGAGAATGGAAATACATAGGTAGTCATCGTAGTCAATCATTCAAGTTCCATAGTAAAAGTGTCTCAGGCAAACGGTATTTCGCGGTGAATTTTGAGCCGTGTGGAAATGCATCATGAAGCCAAAAATTCAACGAAAACATTATCACGCAACGATATCTTCACGTCTTTTTATCTTCACTATACGAAAGAATTTACATTTTAGAGTATGTATGGGGAATTTCTAGTTAATCCAATAATAAATATGGCAGTTAGAGACCTGCTAAGAGTAACATGTCGCCGGCTGAGGCGGGATCGGCCGACGCGGGAAACGCAGCAATCACAATTTTGTGTTTACACGTTCATATTTCAATTGTTTATCAACCGATTTTCAAAATTCCTACACCATAAGATTGTCTGTACATTTCTTAGTCTTCTCACAAAATTTGACGCGAATCGAACGTAATCAGCGGTAAGGAGCGGCGAGCGCGATGTAAAGACGGAACCGTTCCGTTCCGTCCCGGCACAGTCTACAATTCAGGCGGCGGCTAGCGGTCGGCGCCGGCTGCCGAGTCGCCGCGTCGCCGCGGCGACAGGATGTTCACTTTACACCGCTATTACTAGACCAGTTGTGAACCGATTTTCTTCTTGCTTGCACGATGAGATGTGCAATTCAATTTTGGACAGGTAGCTATAATTAATTTCGCATTAATACTATGAGATATTGGCGAAAAACAGGAGGGGTGGGGCGAAATTCACTCTTCCCCCTCCACTGCGCGTGCTAATATACGTTTCCATATGTGCCATTTTCTTCAAAACTTATGAATGGCCCACTCTAATTTTTTCACAGGTTGTTAAGAATATGGTAGGCAATAAAATATATGAAAATTAGCCAAATCGGAGGTGACGTGTTTTTTTGCTATTTCAATTTTTGTGCTTAAGAACAGAGTTAAGCAAATTTCAAGGTCATATATCTAAGTAGGTGCAATTCTAAACAAATGCTTAAGAAATTACCTTAACCCGCGCCCGGCTGGGGGTCCTGGATTTCCACGCCCTGCTGGGGGGGGGGGTGTTTGAACACCCCCCCCCCCTTCTAACTCGGCTCCTGGGCCACGTAGCGATACACGGAAGGCGGCGTTCGAAAGAGCGTCAAAATAATGAGGAAATCACTTCGGTCAATTTTTTGGTCAGGTCAAAGGTCAGGTCACCAGAGGTCATTGAAGGCAAAATTTCGCCGATTTCCAGGTCGAATGTCGAAAATTTCCAAGAAGCCAACGCATAACTCGGGAACCAATAGAGCTACAGCGCCGCGGAAAAGCGCATTCGATAGCCCTATTAACGCCCTTTCTGAGTAATTCTCTCAGATTTGACCTAACGTCAACGGTTTTGCCTGCAGGGGGCAAAAACTGCAAAAATAGACGATTTTTTTCGGAAACAGTTTTTCTGCAATAACTTTTGACCCAAGCATTGTACGAGCTTACTTTTACCGGCATCGTGTTCCTCTCGTCAAGACGCATCGAATGAACAATAACTTGACCTTGAAAGGTCAACTTGAAAATTTGACCTCAGGTCAAGGTCATGACCTGACCGGAAAGGGTCATGTTGCATATCAGTCGATCCGTATCGTCGAGCTGAACACATCTAAGGCGTTTTCATCGCTCTAGCATGCCTCTATCAAAAGTTATTTGCGAAAAACTGTTAGATACCATTCGTGACCTAAGATGACCTCAGGGCATAAACTGGGGTCACGGACACCATTTTCATGTTCAGTGTGTCTAAACCACTTGTAATTCAGTGTTTGGGAGTGTTTATAATGTCTTTCGTCCAAAGGAGGCACATTTCAATTTTCTCCCATTGACTTATAATGGGGAGGTCGCAAAATTGACCTGACCTTAGGTCATCGATATCAAAATTTTTAGATATACATTTTGTACATGCTATTGCTCTTAGCAATCGCTGAAAGTTTCAAAGCGATCGGTCACTCGGTGTAGCTATGACAGACATTGAAACTTTTTATGAGGTGAGGTCACTTCAAGTGACCTGGTGACCTGACCTTGAATGACCTTGGTCTGAAATTTTCACAAAATGTGTAGAATTGATGTATGATAAGGTGTACCAAAAACGGCGGCGCTCCGAGCCGCCGTTTTTGAGATATTCGCGAAAAAACCACAAGGGGGGGTGTTCAAACACCCCCCCAGCAGGGCGCGGGTTAACAGTAAGGTTTATTTCATTCAAATCAAACAAGTACAACCAAAGTTATGGTCGTTCAAAAATATAAAGATGCAACATTTTGTAAAAATTCGATGCCCTATATTTAGAAGACCTGTGGTCAGAATGTGCAAAAAACATCAATGTAATGTTCGGGGCGACACAGGAACTCACTCACAAATTTATAATGAAATCGCTGATGGTAAGGTGCAAAACAGCCGATTTTGTTCGATTTGACGTGGAATGCCCCACGTGCAGGGCTCACTATCTCGCTCGCTCGTTCTTCGCCCAAAAGGCGTTTTACTGGTTTTATGTTTATATGTCGTATTATTGGCGCAGCGGAGAGGCCTGTATTTTCTGATGAAGCCATGAATACACATGGTGAAACGTAAAGTTGCTTTAATTTCTATTTAAATGGCCAATTGCTGATCTACTATATATATATATAATATTATATATATATATATATATATATATATATATATATATAGTAGAATATATATATATAATATATATATATATATATATATACTCTCACGAACCCGAACCTCGACAGTGCATTCGCCGCCTCGAAAGTCTTAATAAGAAGAAGATAAGTGCCCATTATGCTGTTGTTTAACAAAACTTGCATAAAAGACAACCTGCTTCCGAACTATTCGAATATATAATATATAATATATATATATATATATATATATTATATATAGATATATATATAATATATATATATATATATATATATATATTCGAATAGTTCGGAAGCAGGTGTCTTTTATGCAAGTTTTGTTAAACACAGCATAATGGGCACTTATCTTCTTCTTATTAAGACTTTCGAGGCGGCGAATGCACTGTCGAGGTTCGGGTTCGTGAGAGTGTAAAATATTACCAAAAGATATCTAAATACAAAATATCATAGCTATATTGTTGTTCGAACGTTTCGATCTATCAGAGATCATTTTCAAGAAAATTACAGTCACACAGTTTTAGAAGTCATACTTTGAGATAAATGGGTTCAATTACATTTTTGAACAAATATTGCGGATATGATACTAAAACTATTCAGTCGATGAGTCACAGCATTCAAAACAAAATAACACACTTTTGTTTTCGTACATGAGCTATAACACTAAACACATCGTTCATCTCCGCGAAGGAAGGTCACATCAAAAACACCATAGCGAGATACGTACGCGCATATGACAGATAACTCAGTCAACCCGCCGCGAGTACTTTGTCGTACAGTGATAGAGATGTGTTCTGCTTTGTCTGAATGTTGATGATTGGCTTTTTGTCGCGAATGTACACTGTTTCAAGGTGACGAGCCGTCTACGATCCTGACAGTGTGCTAGGATGGATGTGTTGGTCACGAGATCGTCACCAATTCGCTATGATATTTTGTATTGATGATACTTTTGGTAATATTTTACATTCTCACGAACCCGAACCTCGACAGTGCATTCGCCGCCTCGAAAGTCTTAATAAGAAGAAGACAAGTGCCCATTATGCTGTTGTGTTTAAACAAAACTTGCATATATATATATATATATATATATAGATATATATATTATAATATATATATATATATATATATATATATATATAATATATATATATATATATATATATATATATATATATATATAAGAAACAGACTCTTGGTGACGTTTCGATATATATGCTTATATCTTCGTCAGATGGATGGCACAAATGTCACAATTCACATTTCAAAAGTAATTATATATATATATATATATATTATATATATATATTATATATATATATATATATAATATATATATATCTTTGAGGCAAGTTTGGTTGAATACGATCGCGTATTTGTTTTTTATCACTTTCTTTTGAAGCTTTCTTTCTTTCTTATCACTTCCGGTCAGTTTCTGGCAGCTGGTGTAAAGTATCTCCAATGTTCATACATGCATTATATTGATTTACGTTTTGCGACGTTTCGAAGTACTCACTTCGTCATCAGGCATTACACTTTACACTCTCATCACATTTAACACTTACATTATATCTAAGTTACTTCATACATTTTTGTGACCTTAAAACAAATGCGATGTGACCTGTCAAAATTCAGTGCACGGTTGTTCGAATCTAGTTCGAAAATTCAAACGTGCTGCTTCCATCATGCAACATCTCCATCTACTACCACCGATCTAGCAGATACTAACGTATCAGAATGAACGAAATGTCTCGTTCACTATACACTGAACAGTCCCCTCCCCACACACCACACAACACCTTCACCATCACCTCCTATCCTGTCAGCGTGATCCGTCCCTGTGTTCGCGCTGATCACACATGGACGGGCAGTGTTCTAGGATGTAGGCGGCCTCGAGGATCCTCAGCTTCCACATGTTATTCTCCCTGTCCAAGATGCTTGTTGTCCACCATGTCCTGTCTTGTGATGCGCTCACCGTGGGCACGCTGGGAGTGTTCAGCTGGACCACCCGCAGACAGATGGTATGAGAGTCGGCGGGACAGGGTCATCGTTGTGCTGCCTATGTAAGAGGATGTGTCTCGGAGCTTGCAATCTCCTTTTTGACAATTGTATTTGTAGACAACAGCGTCTCTTGCAGGCAGCTTCTTTTGGGGCGGTTACAGATCACCAAATTGGATGTTTTGGGGCTCTTGTAGTATACGATCAGTTGACTTCATGCCCTTCCTTTGGAATCACATTTTTCTTCAAAATGCTCTTCAACACCTTCTCGTCACTCAGGTAGGCCTCATTCATCTGGTTCATGTAGAACAGCTTGTGAACTTGAGACTTGGGTTTGGGCTGGTCTTCACCTGTCATTTCTCTGCCGTTGGTGTGTGACTGTCTCGCTTGGTATTTGTCCAGTGTTGATTTGACTTCGGCATCAATGTCTGTACAGGAGTAGCCGTTGTTTACTAACATTTGCTTGACATGTTGAAGCTCTTGTTGCACTAGCTCCCATGTGCTACAGTGTGTCATGGCTCTGCGCACGTATGTGCGTATCATGCCAGTCTTGTAGCGTTTGGGGCACGCGCTGCGAGCGTTCATGCAACGGCCGATGTCAGTTGGCTTCCTGTACACTTGCGTGACAAACTTGCCTCCTTGTGCTGTGTCCACGTCACGTCAAGGAAGTGGAGTCTGCTTCTTTCTTCAATCTCGTACGTGAACTTGAGGACGGAGTTGTCTTCGAATGTTTTCTTCACAACTTCTAGAGCTTCAGCGTCTTCAACCTGTAGGCACACATCGTCAACGTAGCGCTTGTAGAAAGCAGGCTTGTTGTCCAGCTTGGAGAGCACCTTGTCCTCCACCGCACACATGTATGCGTTTGCAAAGAGCACCCCAAGTGGGGACCCCATTGCAACGCCGTCGATCTGATACAGGTTCCCTGATGGGCATCTGAAGGGGGCTTCCATGGTGCAAATGCGCAGCATTTTCTTGAGAAGCTCGGGTGATAGGCCCCTGGTGGTGGTAGCTATCATGGCTAAAAGCATACTCCGTGATGATGTCGATGGCTTCATTGATGGGCACGTTCGTGAATAAACTCTCCACGTCCAGAGATGCTAGAATCCCGGCTGGTTGACTCGATTGGATAATTTCCAGGAATTCTTCGCTCGACTTCAGCGTGTTCTGGACCGGAATGTATGGGGTAAGTAGAGAGTTCAGACGTTTGGCTAGCTGATAGGTTGGTGTCGGTATTTGTGAGATGACAGGTCGCAGTGGGTTGTTGTTTTTGTGTGTCTTTACCGTTCCGTATAGATATCCTGGTGCGAAATCTCCCACAATCGGTTGAAACTTTCCCCGTCTACGACTGCATTTGCGGCTTCGATTACTTGATTTGCCTTCTTTTTCAATTCATTCGTAGGGTCTTTCTTGATTTTCTTGAACTTAGACTTGTCTGTCAAGATATCTTCGATTTTTGAAGATACTCTGTTTTGTCGATAATAACGTAGCTTGAGGATTTGTCAGCTTTCTGGATGACAATGGTCTCGTCTTCTCTGAGTGCCTTTGCAGCTTCTTCCAGATCCTTGCTTAAGACTTCACATTTCTTGAAATTTCTACGTTTTGTAGCTTCGGCTAGGAGTTGCGGTCGTAGGTCTGGGTTCACGTCCACCTGACCCCGTGTTTCAAGCTTTGTAATCGACTGATGTACCAATTCCAGTTCCGTGAGTTTCTACATTTATTAAACTTTGTCCCGAGGTGTACGTTCAGGCCAAGGTCAAGAAACTCCTTTTCGTCTGAACTTAGCTGTCTACTTGAAAGATTCACGAATGATACCGACTTATCTGGAAGAAATACTTGGCCATTATACAACTTGTTTAGCTTGTTGAGTATTCTGTTTTCACTACGTTATCAAAATACGTTCTCTCTGTCTCTAACCAATTATCCAATTCTGCGCGGGTGCTATCACAGATATCTAGGTTTGCGTATCTCAGATTGTTCTTCTCAACCTCCTGTTCTAAGCGTGCCAGAGACTCAACTTCTTTTCTTATTTGTTTTTCTACACATTTACGTCGAACTCTTCTGTAAACGTCTCGTACGCGACTGCCTGGTCGTATAATCGGATATGTGTATAAGCAGGCAATATATCTTCTTTGAGGCAAGTTTGGTTGAATACGATCGGTATTTGTTTTTTATCACTTTCTTTTGAAGCTTTTCTTTCTTCTTATCACTTTCCGGTCAGTTTCTGGCAGCTGGTGTAAAGTATCTCCAATGTTCATACATGCATTATATTGATTTACGTTTTGCGACGCGTTTCGAAGTACTCACTTCGTCATCAGGCATTTACACTTTACACTCTTCACATTTAACACTTACATTATATCTAAGTTACTTCATACATTTGTTGACCTTAAAACAAATGCGATGTGACCTGTCAAAATTCAGTGCACGGTTGTTCGAATCTAGTTCGAAAATTCAAACGTGCTGCTTCCATCATGCAACATCTCCATCTACTACCACCGATCTAGCAGATACTAACGTATCAGAATGAACGAAATGTCTCGTTCACTATACACTGAACAGTCCCCTCCCACACACACACACACACACACACTTCACCATCACCTCCTATCCTGTCAGCGTGATCCGTCCCCTGTGTTCGCGCTGATCACACATGGACGGGCAGTGTTCTAGGATGTAGGCGGCCTCGAGGATCCTCAGCTTCCACATGTTATTCTCCCTGTCCAAGATGCTTGTGTTGTCCACCATGTCCTGTCTTGTGATGCGCTCACCGTGGGCACGCTGGGAGTGGGCAGCACAACGATGACCCTGTCCCCGCCGACTCTCATACCATCTGTCTGCGGGTGGTCCAGCTGAACACTCCCAGCGTGCCCACGGTGAGCGCATCACAAGACAGGACATGGTGGACAACACAAGCATCTTGGACAGGGAGAATAACATGTGGAAGCTGAGGATCCTCGAGGCCGCCTACATCCTAGAACACTGCCCGTCCATGTGTGATCAGCGCGAACACAGGGGACGGATCACGCTGACAGGATAGGAGGTGATGGTGAAGTGTGTGTGTGTGTGTGTGTGTGGGGAGGGGACTGTTCAGTGTATAGTGAACGAGACATTTCGTTCATTCTGATACGTTAGTATCTGCTAGATCGGTGGTAGTAGATGGAGATGTTGCATGATGGAAGCAGCACGTTTGAATTTTCGAACTAGATTCGAACAACCGTGCACTGAATTTTGACAGGTCACATCGCATTTGTTTTAAGGTCAACAAAAATGTATGAAGTAACTTAGATATAATGTAAGTGTTAAATGTGATGAGAGTGTAAAGTGTAAATGCCTGATGACGAAGTGAGTACTTCGAAACGCGTCGCAAAACGTAAATCAATATAATGCATGTATGAACATTGGAGATACTTTACACCAGCTGCCAGAAACTGACCGGAAAGTGATAAGAAAGAAAGAAAAGCTTCAAAAGAAAGTGATAAAAAACAAATACGCGATCGTATTCAACCAAACTTGCCTCAAAGAAGATATATTGCCTGCTTATACACATATATATATATATATATATATATATATATATATATATATATATATATATATATATATATATATATATATATATATATATATATATATACATATATATAAGAGAAAAAGCCTCAGACGTTTCGATAAGTATTATTATCTTCGTCAGAATAAATGGCCTCATCGTTTCGCCGCACAACAAATCACATACGTGGCGCACATATCAACATGAGCGTGATAAACATCTTCGTGCACGTCCAATAAATTATACGCATTAAAACAGAACAGGAAATTCAGACAATATACGTACTACGCGGTCTCCTACGAACCGAAAACGACTCAAATTTACACACGATGACATACACGCCTGTTCCATAACCACCAGATCCCTCCAGCCACGTTGCGGTTCCAAATTATGTGAAGACGCGGTTGTAGGCTGTGCCGCCTGACGGCTGTGCCCTGCGGGTCAGTCTAACTCGTCGCCAGCCGACACCAGTTCATCCGTAGCGCTTGTTCATACCCTCCTTTCCGCCTTGCGTTCCAGCAGATTCATCCACCGCTTCTCTCTTGACCGCCTGTACTCGACATCTTGGCTCCACACTCTTTCTAGCCCGACGACCCACACATCATCTATACTATGTCCCGGGGCAAGAAAGTGGAGCCGAACCGGGAGGGACACAACAGGATTACTGGCCCTTATCGACGACAGGTGGTTCTGGATGCGTGTGTACAGACAGCCCTGTATAGTCGGTCAAATATGTATCTTTCCCGGCCGCCAAGTGGCGCTACGGTCTGGATTCGATAGTTGGCTGAGCCCACACCCCAGCTGCCCTGGCGGCTCTGGCGGCCCTGTGACGTCACGCGCGGGGGGCGGAGCTACACAGCGGCCGGCTGGAGAGTGACCGCAGACCAGCACTGGACGGCCTCGCCGCCGGGTGCTCCGGCGGGTCTGGCCGGGAGAGGCGAGCAAGAGGATGCGTTAGGAATCTAACGAATGTGAGGGCAGCGCGATGGTCTAATGATGGCTGTGCTTTCATGCGCCGTGTAAATTGTAGACTGAGTGCTATGAGCTATCAAAGGATTATCTGGTGTTTCAACAGGGGTCGCTGACCTAAAAATTAAGATGGTTGCTCTTGATACGATCGAATGCTTGGTGATATGATGATTAGCGCAAGAGAAATATTTAATCGAATTATGACCGGTTATTTTTTGATAAAGCAAAAACTTTTTTCATTTTTTTTTTTGGCATTAACGGGAAAGCGTTAAGCCATATCTACTGAAAATCTTAACCTGCGCCGGGCCGGGGGGGGGCGATTTGCGCCCCCCCCCCCAGGTTTTTCGCAGATAGCCGAAAAACGGCGGCGTGCAGCGCCACCAAATTTTGCATACCTGTTTTTCCATCTATTGCGCATACTGTGTGCGAATTTTGACCTTATATGACTTAAGGTCAGGTCAACAGGTCGGTTTGAGTGACCTAACGTCACAAAAAGTTTGAACTTGCACCAAAGCTACAACTGTTGACCGATCGATATGAAACTTTCCGGAGTTAGTAAGGGTGACAATATCCACAAAATGTATGTCTCGGATTTTTTATCTATGACCTGAGGTCAGGTCAATCTCACAACCTCCCCATTATAAGTCAATGGGATAAATTTCAACTTCATCTGAATGCCACCCGATCCACACAATATATTCAGGATCATGGTGTTGCAGGTCCCTGGTGGTCATTCTACCGAAAGATGTCACCGGTGACCTTTGGAAGGTGTCGCTAGGTCATCCGAGGTCACCTGAGGTCACCAGCGGGGGTTTTCTGCAATAACTTTTGAGTGAATAGAAATAGAGACTCCGTTCGACATTTATCATGTTTGTCTGATCAATGCGGATCGAATGATATGCAACATGACCTATTTCAGTCAGGTCATGACCTTGACCTTTGGTCAAATTTTCAACTTGATCTTTCGAGGTCACATGATATAGCTTTCGATGCGCTTTGACAAGCTAAGAACGATGACGTTCGAATCGATCCTTTATCTTGTCTGGATCAAAAGCTATTTAAGAAAAAGTATCAGAAGTAAAAACGTTTTTTATCGCTCTTTCGAACGCCGCCTACCGCTTGTCTCTACGACGCTCAGGAGTCGAGTTAGACGGGGGGGGGGCGTAAAACCGCCCCCTCCTAAAACCGCCTGTTGTGTTACAGATAGAGCACCGGCCCGGCGCAGATTAAACGTTTTCCTTGATTTTTTTGTCGTTTCATAATGATATATTTTATAAAATTTTAATATCATTATATCAAAAATAGGTAAATGTATTAATAGCGCTATGGCATCGCGAGAAATCTGCAAGGCCAGCCTAGTCATGACG
Source organism: Amphibalanus amphitrite (assembly GCF_019059575.1). Lineage (NCBI taxonomy): Eukaryota > Metazoa > Arthropoda > Thecostraca > Balanomorpha > Balanidae > Amphibalanus > Amphibalanus amphitrite. The sequence goes on along the minus strand of NW_024881509.1, from coordinate 1,626,451 downwards.
ACCAGCCGGCCACTCGCTAAACAACCTAAAATAACTTTACCTATTGCAATTTTTCTGCAACCGTTCTACCCTCATCACTCAACTGAATAATTCTCCCCTTTTCAAAAACGGTGCAGTGATACGGCATCTCAAACGCGACTACACTCAAGTTCAAGCTAACGGTCTCCACTCTCCAATTCAGATACCTATCGAAACCTTTCCGCGACCCGGTGCTGTGGCTCAATCAGTGGGCCAGCTGGCCGCAGACCATACCCGCAGGGCATGAACCTTTGACCATATTAGGTCAACACGCCGTGGCCCCAGCCCGCTCGCCAGGTCCGCGCTCATTGGCCGACGCGGCAACCGCACAACCTGTCCCCTCCCCTCCGTAGTACTCGCAGCGGCCGGCGGATTCAGCCAAGTTACCGACCTGCCCAGCGTGGGGAGGGCCGGCCGGGAAAGATACATATTTGACCGACTATACACTTCATAGACAGACAGTCCGTCTCACCCACATAGCACACACATCGACACACACCGCACCATATCCCACATATCACATTTACAATCCTACACCCAATCGTTCGGTCATAAGTGGTGACACACCCATGTCTCGGTCCCTGCACTAACTCCCCACTCGCATATGTCCGCTTACAAATAACACAACATTTACCACAGTTTTGGACTTTGCGCTCACCTTCGTCAGATATCACCCGCCTAGTCTTAACATGCACCAATATGTCTTCCAGATTTTTGCCTCGTTTGTACGATAGAAACCTGCTGATCTCACCGAGCATTCGCCTTGCGTAATCCCCAGACCAAATTTCTACATTCAGGGCCAGGTCGATTTGCAGATTTTCGTCCGTAGACTTTCGTGTATGCATTTTTTCGTCTGTGCATTTTTATGTCTGCGCATTTTTTCGTAAGGACATTTTCCGCCTCGTCCAGACGAAAAAATGCCGGACAGAAAAATACTCAGACGAAAAATGCACCAAATCAATCCGTACAGACGGAAAAATGCAAGACCAAAAAGTCAGACGAAAATCTGTCGACGAAGAACCGTCTGACGAAAAAATTGTCAGATGGAATTTTGTTCAGAGCCTTCAACTAATGTGAATTCAACAGTGAGTAAGGTTTGCGCTCGCTGATACCTACTCTAATTCTATTGGCTTAGTCGATCAGTTTTTTTTTCTGTGAGCGCATGCGCAAACAAAACTTAGAACATATTTAAGTTTTTATCCTAGGTATTATGTAACTGAATGTGCAGAAAATCGGAAGCCCGAAGCATATACCTATCCAATTAAATTTTTCCATTTTTATGAAGCCTGTAGGTTTTATTTCTGTTTTTTTTATATGGCCTGAAAGAATACTTGAATGTCTGTCTTCAATAGCTGTAAGGTGCTATCCTACATTCCTAATGATCAGGTGAGATTGATTTGAAAGGGACACGACAATACAAAATGCAAGGTACCTATTAGAAAGAAGGAAAGAAAGAAAGAAGGAAAAAGAATTGGTCAATGAAGTGGATAAGGCTTATTCACTATACACGCAAGATAGATGCGTAGAAAACGCTTCCCATCTTCAGAAAAGTAAGGAAGAACTAGAGCATCATCGACAAACATACATAAATGGCCTGATCATTAGGTCCAGGACAAAATGGCATGAGGAAGGTGAAAAGTCTTCAAAATACTTTCTAGGATTAGAAAAGAGAAATGCAATTAAAAAAGCTGTGACAACACTCAAAGTAAATGATAAAACAATAACAAGCACAAAGTCAATGTTACAAATATTCACAAATGATATGCAAAATAAATACAACAATACACACACCTTGACACCAGAGGTTGACGATTATATTAACACAAATGTCACGACCACCTTAACAAATAACGAGCAAAACATTTTGGAGCAACCTATATCATTCCAAGAATTAACGGACGCAATAAAGAACATGAAAAAAGGTAAATCTCCTGGGTCAAATGGATTTACCGCATGCTTTTTCAGACACTTCTGGAATAGAGTAGGACCCTTTCTCTTTAGAGCGTTCACTTTCTGTGCCGCTCAAGGAAAAATGCTGCAGTCACATAAGGAAGGCATAATAACATTAATCCCGAAACCTGGAAAAGCAACAAATAATGTAAAAGCCTGGCGTCCTATAACACTTCTAAACGTCGACTTCAAAATTATATCTTCTGCCGTTTCCTCCAGACTACAGCGTGTAATCGAAAAATTAATAGATCCAGCTCAAACTGCATATATCAAAGGGAGATACATCGGAGAGAATACAAGACTTGTTTATGACGTAATTGATAGAGTGGTCAATAACAAAGATTCCGGTTTAATAATGTCAGCAGATTTCGAGGCAGCCTTCGATTCCCTATCATGGGAATATTTGTCAAAGGTTTTAGGGCAATACAATTTCGGACCTTACTTGCAGAAGATCATTAAAACGTTGTATCTGAACCCGGCAAACTTTTCTAGAGTAATATTAAATGGTCATCTTGGAGATAAAATACATCTAAAATGCGGGATACGACAAGGTGACCCGGTTTCCGGATACCTCTTTAATCTTGCTGTCAACCCGCTTGCAAATCAAATAAAATCTTCCAACAAAATTACAGGTATCAAACTTGCAAACAGCATCGAAGTTCGTATATCTCAATATGCCGACGATACTTTACTTTTCCTAAAAAACTCCGTTGATTGCTTGCAGGGTGCATTGCGGGAATTGAAAGACTTCTCGAATATATCCGGCCTAAAGCTAAATGTAGAAAAAACGTCATGTCTTTCCATTGGCGAACCTAAACGGCAGAATATGGAGGATCACGGCGTCAACTGGGTAGAACGTATGAAGGTGCTAGGTGTAACATTCATAAACAATAACAAAAACATTACTCAAATAAATCTAGAACCAAAAGTAGCAAACATTGAAAGGGAAATAGCTCAATGGAAAAGGAGATATCTAACCCCAATAGGAAAAATAACTGTTATTAAATCACTATTGATATCTAAGATAGTGCATTTATTAATAGCTTTACCAAATCCCACCCAACAAGAACTAAAAAAGATTGAACGTCTATTTTTCCTCGTTTCTTTGGGGTGGCCAACGGGATCCCATCAAAAGAGCTAAAACAATACAAGACTACGAAAGTGGAGGACTACGGATGCTAGATATCAATGCCTTTGCAAACAGTATGAAACTGACGTGGCTAAAAAGATTAAACACTTCAAATGCTCCGTGGACACAAATGTTAGAATGTAGCTTACCAAACGCCAGAGATATTCCACTATACGGTGCTAAAAAAACTAACAAAAGTAGCGAATAGAATACAAAATCCATTCTGGAAGGACGTACTTCAGACATTTATCACTTATAACTCTCTTTCCAAGCCAGACACGCCTTCATTACTAACTGAAAGTCTTTGGTACTCAGACTACGCAAAATTTAAAGGCTCCATCATCAAGGACTGGGATCGTAAAGGACTTCGATTTATCGTAGACCTTTTTGACGAGAAGAATAGAAAGTGGTACACAAAGGATATGCTAGAGAACAGATACAACATAAAAATGACATTTCTTTGCTATTCAAGTTTAATAAGAAGCTTACCAAACATACCAAGTTACGAACTACCTGTCAGTATCGAACGTCCCATAATACCCTCCAAAATGAGTCTGATATTAAATCATCCGAATTTCCCTCGCTTAGCATATCACACGTACGTAAAAAGCAGAAAACGCGAAATAACCCATAATCGTGCCAGGGATCAGTGGATGCGTGATGTGGGATACTTTGCTCAACAGAGTTTCATTAAGCTTTCAAAAGTAACACAATCTACTCGATTAAAAATGTTCCATTACAAGCTCATCAACCGTATTATCACAACAAATAGATTCTTAAAGATAATATCCATTAAAGATGACGATTCTTGCACATTCTGCAAGCAGGAATGTGAAACAATATTACATATGTACTGGGCATGTCCAATAGTACAATCATATATAACATCTATAAAAATAGCATTTGGGAGATCATTAGCGATCAATCTAGAAAGCCCGAAATCGTGGTTTTTCTTTGAACATTTAGACGACATAGAAATAGTTATAGTAGCATTAGCGAACATAGTTATTTATGAAGCTAGATACAATGAAATAGTTCCAAACATAGTATCTCTCAAAAATAAACTTAAAAGGGAAGCCGAAGCCGAGTTATACATGGCTAAGCAGGCTAAGCAGTCAAATCTCTTACACACATTCGAAAAGAAATGGGACAAAGTCAAACAAGTGTGCGACATTCAGCCGGAAACTACATTAAACCAGAGAACGACTTAGAGAACTTACTTACAGTCATTCAAAAACTTAAAATCATCAATCTAAAACTCATTCATGTATCAATCCACACAACGTCACAACATTCACAAAAGCAGCGCATTGCTGTACATGGTATGCTTCTGAGGTTACTGCGTGTGATCCTTAGCTTCCTATCCTATCATCCCCAGAATCCAGTCCTCTATCTTTCAGCGTTCCCCAAGATGATGCTGGTGGCGGGCTGGCTGCGGGGGCGTGCGCCGGCTGGCCCACGCGCCGGTCTGGAGACGGCCATTAACTAGTCCGATATTGAGGGGTGAGCGCGGCGCCCGCCCGGCTGTCGCTGCCGCTGCCGCTGGCGCTGGCGGGTGATCGGCTGCTGCAGCTGCCGCCGCTGCCGCCGGGGACCCGCCTGTTCGGTTCTTCCGCTTTAACCCTACTTTCAAACGCTCTTTTTTGTCATTATGTTCCATTCACTGCTATTTCGTTTTCATTGTGAGCTGCTCTTGTTTTTGCGTTCCGCGTATTTCGTTTTGTTGCGGTCACGTGTAAAAAAAAAATTAAAAAAAGATATGACTGGAATCTTGGCGCAGTAATTTTGTTATTGTTTTGTTTGCTCTGCTATGGATTATTTAATGCATTTATACATTGTTTTTAAAGCTCATAGCAGTGCTCTCGTCTTGATTCAGGGTCCATACTTGCCAGTTGCCATGATTTGCGTGCTGTCGCCGCGTCCCAGTCGTCGGTAGCTAGTGCTGAGCGGCGGCCAGGCTGTTGTGATGTACGCGCCACGCCGCGTCGTGTCATCGTGTCACGTGGGATGTGTTCGTGTCGCTCGGCACACCGTGTATCCGGAAAATATACACCGAAAAAAAAAATAGCCAAATCGAAGGTGACGTGTTTTTTGCTATTTCAATTTTTGTGCTTAAGAACAGAGTTAAGCAAATTTCAAGGTCATATATCTAAGTAGGTGCAATTCTAAACAAATGCTTAAGAAATTACCTTAACAGTAAGGTTTATTTCATTCAAATCAAACAAGTACAACCAAAGTTATGGTCGTTCAAAAATATAAAGATGCAACATTTTGTAAAAATTCGATGCCCTATATTTAGAAGACCTGTGGTCAGAATGTGCAAAAAACATCAATGTAATGTTCGGGGCGGCACAGGAACTCACTCACAAATTTATAATGAAATCACTGATGGTAAGGTGCAAAACAGCCGATTTTTGTTCGATTTGACGTGGAATGCCCCACGTGCAGGGCTCACTATCTCGCTCGCTCGTTCTTCGCCCAAAAGGCGTTTTACTGGTTTTTATGTTTATATGTCGTATTATTTGGCGCAGCGGAGAGGCCTGTATTTTCTGATGAAGCCATGAATACACATGGTGAAACGTAAAGTTGCTTTAATTTCTATTTAAATGGCCAATTGCTGATCTACTATATATATATATATATATATATATATATATATATATATATATATATATATATATATATATATATATATATATATATATATATATATAATATATATATATATATTCGAATAGTTCGGAAGCAGGTTGTCTTTTATGCAAGTTTTGTTAAACACAACAGCATAATGGGCACTTATCTTCTTCTTATTAAGACTTTCGAGGCGGCGAATGCACTGTCGAGGTTCGGGTTCGTGAGAGTGTAAAATATTACCAAAAGATATCATAAATACAAAATATCATAGCTATATTGTTGTTCGACGTTTCGATCTATCAGAGATCATTTTCAAGAAAATTACAGTCACACAGTTTTAGAAGTCATACTTTGAGATAAATGGGTTCAATTACATTTTTGAACAAATATTGCGGATATGATACTAAAACTATTCAGTCGATGAGTCACAGCATTCAAAACAAAATAACACACTTTTGTTTTCGTACATGAGCTATAACCCTAAACACATTCGTTCATCCTCCGCGAAGGAAGGTCACATCAAAAACACCATAGCGAGATACGTACGCGCATATGACAGATAACTCAGTCAACCCGCCGCGAGTACTTTGTCGTACAGTGATAGAGATGTGTTCTGCTTTGTCTGAATGTTGATGATTGGCTTTTTGTCGCGAATGTACACTGTTTCAAGTGTGACGAGCCGTCTACGATCCTGACAGTGTGCTAGGATGGATGTGTTGGTCACGAGATCGTCACCAATTCGCTATGATATTTTGTATTGATGATATCTTTTGGTAATATTTTACATTCTCACGAACCCGAACCTCGACAGTGCATTCGCCGCCTCGAAAGTCTTAATAAGAAGAAGACAAGTGCCCATTATGCTGTTGTGTTTAACAAAACTTGCATATATATATATATATATATATATATATATATATATATATATATATATATATATATATATATATATATATATATATATATATATATATATATATATATATATATATATATATATATATATATATATATATATATATATATATATATATATATATATATATATATATATATATATATATATATATATATATATATATATTGGTATAGTTTGGCAGTATATCTTCCTTAATTGCAGTCTGATTGAAGACCAAAGCGAACTTAGCTTTCACCAACTTCCGTTGAGTCGATTCAATCTTTCGTACTGTGTCTTTCGTTTTCTTAGGAAGTGTATACAATATACGTCCGATGCTCATTCTATATATTAACGTTTCGAAACATCACTGTTTCATCTTCAGAATATCAAAATTGAGCTAATATGTCGTATCGGTAAGGTTTCAATCGTACATTATCGCTATCGATTCAAAAATGCTCATGTTTCTAAAAGCCAAGAAACTCGAAATTACACTGATTGCACGCGACATTGCGACGAGGACATTTTCGGTATACAGACATAAACACTTCTTCTATGGTGCACAAAACACACAAATGCACACAATATTAAAACACTCCCTATACATATTCAACACGCAATGTTTCCCCCTCCCCACAGCGCGAGTGTGACCGCAGATGAAGATACTTGTTTATTGATGATGGGTGTTTTCTCTCTGATGTGTAGTGCTTCCAAAATTCGTAACCGATTTGGATGGTCTGATGATGCGATGATGTCTGTGTTGTCTACGAGCTGTTTCCGTGTTAGAACTGTGTTGTGGCGCTGGTGCATGTGTTCTTTTGGTGACCCTTCCCTGAGGTGCATTGTGAGTCGGCGTGACAGTGTCGTGGTAGTCGAACCAATGTAGGTAACCGAATGAAGCCTGCAGTCTTCATGTGGACAGTTAAATTGATATACTACATTGGAACGTTTCAGTTTGTTGTTGCTTGCGAGTGTATTATTCTTCATGACCAGGTGGTGAGTTTTTCGATTTTTGTAATATATTTGCAATGTAACCCTATCCTTTGGGTCGGTGCAGGTCACGCCGTCACTGATGATTTCATGCATGATTCTTTCATCTACCTTGTGCGCTGACGACATGTGATTGCGGTAATATAGCCTAATTGTGTTCTTCGCGTTTTCGTCCGTCCTCTCGTGTCCCGACCTGCTAAGGTGCCGTCTAATCTCTGCGTCGACTTCTGTGTTCGTGTACCCATTGTTTATAAGCAGTTGTTTGATCCTGTCGAGCTCAGCGTGTAGGTCTGCCCAAGAAGAGCAATATTTCATTGCTCTCCTTAGAAATGATCTAATAACGCTACTCTTGTACCGTTCGGGACACTCACTGTGTGCATTGAGGCATTGTCCGGTGTCTGTAGCCTTGCGATAATGTACGATTGAAACCTTACCGATACGACATATTAGCTCAATTTTGATATTCTGAAGATGAAACAGTGATGTTTCGAAACGTTAATATATAGAATGAGCATCGGACGTATATTGTATACACTTCCTAAGAAAACGAAAGACACAGTACGAAAGATTGAATCGACTCAACGGAAGTTGGTGAAAGCTAAGTTCGCTTTGGTCTTCAATCAGACTGCAATATATATATATATATATATATATATATATATATATATATATATATATATATATGCATATATATATATATATATATATATATATGCATATATATATATATATATATATATATATATATATATATAAGAGAAAAAGCCTCAGACGTTTCGATAAGTATTATTATCTTCGTCAGAATAAATGGCCTCATCGTTTCGCCGCACAACAAATCACATACGTGGCGCACATATCAACATGAGCGTGATAAACATCTTCGTGCACGTCCAATAAATTATACGCATTAAAACAGAACAGGAAATTCAGACAATATACGTACTACGCGGTCTCCTACGAACCGAAAACGACTCAAATTTACACACGATGACATACACGCCTGTTCCATAACCACCAGATCCCTCCAGCCACGTTGCGGTTCCAAATTATGTGAAGACGCGGTTGTAGGCTGTGCCGCCTGACGGCTGTGCCCTGCGGGTCAGTCTAACTCGTCGCCAGCCGACACCAGTTCATCCGTAGCGCTTGCTTGTTCATACCCTCCTTTCCGCCTTGCGTTCCCAGCAGATTCATCCACCGCTTCTCTCTTGACCGCCTGTACTCGACATCTTGGCTCCACACTCTTTCTAGCCCGACGACCCACACATCATCTATACTATGTCCCGGGGCAAGAAAGTGGAGCCGAACCGGGAGGGACACAACAGGATTACTGGCCCTTATCGACGACAGGTGGTTCTGGATGCGTGTGTACAGACAGCCCTGTACACTTCATAGACAGACAGTCCGTCTCACCCACATAGCACACACATCGACACACACCGCACCATATCCCACATATCACATTTACAATCCTACACCCAATCGTTCGGTCATAAGTGGTGACACACCCATGTCTCGGTCCCTGCACTAACTCCCCACTCGCATATGTCCGCTTACAAATAACACAACATTTACCACAGTTTTGGACTTTGCGCTCACCTTCGTCAGATATCACCCGCCTAGTCTTAACATGCACCAATATGTCTTCCAGATTTTTGCCTCGTTTGTGCGATAGAAACCTGCTGATCTCACCGAGCATTCGCCTTGCGTAATCCCCAGACCAAATTTCTACATTCAGGGCCAGGTCGATTTGCAGATTTTCGTCCGCAGACTTTCGTGTATGCATTTTTTCGTCTGTGCATTTTTATGTCTGCGCATTTTTTCGTAAGGACATTTTCCGCCTCGTCCAGACGAAAAAATGCCGGACAGAAAAATACTCAGACGAAAAATGCACCAAATCAATCCGTACAGACGGAAAAATGCAAGACCAAAAAGTCAGACGAAAATCTGTCGACGAAGAACCGTCTGACGAAAAAATTGTCAGATGGAATTTTGTTCCGAGCCTTCAACTAATGTGAATTCAACAGTGAGTAAGGTTTGCGCTCGCTGATACCTACTCTAATTCTATTGGCTTAGTCGATCAGTTTTTTTTTTTCTGTGAGCGCATGCGCAAACAAAACTTAGAACATATTTAAGTTTTTATCCTAGGTATTATGTAACTGAATGTGCAGAAAATCGGAAGCCCGAAGCATATACCTATCCAATTCAATTTTTCCATTTTTATGAAGCCTGTAGGTTTTATTTCTGTTTTTTTATATGGCCTGAAAGAATACTTGAATGTCTGTCTTCAATAGCTGTAAGGTGCTATCCTACATTCCTAATGATCAGGTGAGATTGATTTGAAAGGGACACGACAATACAAAATGCAAGGTACCTATTACCTACCTATATTTCTATGAATTTGTCAGGCTTAAAGAAGGAGAGATTGATATTATGATTCATCTTTAACTTGTGTTGAAGCTCCCCCTACCTATGTTGGTAAATGATAAAACCACCACAGGTTTGCATAGGTGCTGCCCCTTTCAATGTTGTTGGGCAATGGGCATCCGTTGGCAGAATATTTAGAAGTAAGTCTGCTCATCAGAATGTTAGTTTCAGTTCTTGTTGTGGGACCCTGAATACTTTGGATTCTGAGATGTATTCTTGCCGTGGGACCTTGAGGACTGTGAACCGTGAACTCTGAAGTGTATACTTGTCATGGGACATTGGGGACTGTGGATCCTGAAATTCACACTTGTCGTGGGACCCTAGGGACTGTGGATCCTGCAATGCATTCTTGTCGTGGGACCTTGGGGACTGTGGATCCTGCAATGCATACTTGCCGTGGGACCTTGGAAACCTTGGATTCTAGAAATTGAATTTGCCGTGGGACCTTGGAAACCTTGATTATATAAATTGAATTTGCCGTGGGACCTTGGAAACCATGGATTCTAGAAATTGAATTTGCCGTGGGACCTTGGAAACCTTGGATTCTAGAAATTGAATTTGCCGTGGGACCTTGGAAACCTTGGATTCTAGAAATCGAATTTGACGTGGGACCTTGAGGATCCTGGATCTTTAATTTTGGTCACGGCACAAGTCTGACTTGGAAGTGCCCCCTGATCACGAAAAGACATCAATAGGCCAGAATTGCAGCGCCAACCGCCGACCGCTGCAGTGTCAGAGCCGGCGTCTCTCACCCGTTCAAGCCCGAATGTGCTACCGGATAGTCCTATGCAGCGAAGTGGAAGATGGGTTGCTCAGCTCAAGATACCTATAAGAAACAGGTAGGTCCGATGTTTTGAGTAAAGCCCACGTAAAGCCCTGGTGACGTCACTGACATTTCTTATATGGAGAATTTCGCCCATAAGAAAAATATTTTACATACGAAAATTTGTATTTCATTCGGAAAAAATACATTCTATCAATTTCATCATGAAACTTATATAATTTAATTAAAAAACTTGAAATCCTTTGAGTGCTTGTCCCAACCCCTGCTATACCTTTGGTCACGTGACTTCCATGATAAACATTGCGTTTTGCAATGTTATGACTTAAACAGAAGCAATAAATGTTACAAGCGTATTATTTATGATGTTTTAGGCAGCAATCGTGTAATAACATCCTTGAATTATATACATTTTGCTTAAAAGAGGTCACGTGATGTTACCAGATTGTGCTCGGACAGCATCTTCTTGAACTTCGATTTTGAGTACTTTTTACCTTCATTGAGTCCTAATAACGGACGTTTTTAGTTATAAAATGAAGCAATGAATCTATTGAGGGCAAAATTTAATCATTTTTGCACTTTCAAGCCGGGCTATCCTGGCATGAACTTCGGCCGGTTTCTGTGTGAAGCCTATGGTGAAGGGAAAACTTCACGCCCGGCTGACGTCACAGACCTCGGCTACCAAATCGTGTCCGGTGGGGGTCGGCTCAGCTCTCAATAGCGGACGGGGGTAATGAGCGACCTCCAGTGCAGCAGACTCGAAACACGACGCTTCCAGCACTGAAACTTGAAACTTACGACGGATCACCTCTCGAATGGCCAAGATGGAGCGCGGTTTTCAAAGCCTTAACCCTCGCCCGACGAGGGGGGGTTGATGCAACCCCCCCCCCCCCAAGGTTTTTCGCAAATAACGTAAAAACGGCGGCGCGTAGCGCCGCCAAATTTGGCATACCCTCTGGGGCAACTTTTCCCACCTTTCCTGAAAATTTGAAGTCCCAGTCTTTTCAGGTCAGGTCACCAGGTCACAAAAACCGGTACAAGGTCAGGGGAAAATTGGACTAGCTTAGCGGCAACTGAATTCCAGAGTTCACTAAAATTGGTAACAGAGTATATCATTCGATGCGCACGGACGTCCTGAGTTCACTGGTGATTTTATTTTTGCTCTATCTTTTATAGGTAAAAAGTTATAAGAGAAAAAAACTTTTAACATGTTTTAGCCAAATTTGTGCACTCATACCCCCCAAAACCCCCCTAAATATTGACTTAGAGTCACCAAACTTTCACAGGGGCGAGATCTCCTATGGACCCACCTACCCTGTAAATTTGGCGTTTCTAAGTGCCATAGGAGCCAATCGCGAGGGGGGGTCGTACCAATCCCCCCTCGCCGTCCGTGTTATGAAAAAGGCCCTCGCCTGGCGAGGGTTAACATGATAATCCTGCGCTCACCGACACCGAACGTCTAGTCCATCTCCAGTTGAGCTTGAAAGGCACAGCTCGGGAAGCAGTTCGTGGTCTTTTATGCGATGGTACGCTGTATCCCGAAGGTCACTACAAGAACTAGAGCGTCAGTTCGGAAATCCAAGTCACGTCGTGCGAGCGAACATACGTGCAGTACTCGAATCTACGCCGGTGCGGAGTGATGATGATGTATCAGCACTCGCAGCGCTGTCAAGCACGTTACACTGCACGGTCAACGTGCTGCAGAAGATGCAGCATGACGCCGATTGCCGCGACGCGAAATGTACAACAAGTGGTCGACAAACTCCCCCGCGGTGTCGCCTGGCGTTGGGGAGAATATAGCGTGCAGAGAAAACTGCTAGTTCCCACACTCACGGAACCGAATGATTGGCTGCGCAGCTTTGTGGACGCGGGTCGTTTTGTGAGTGATCCTCCCGCTAGACAGCTACACAGTAGCCACCAGAAAAAAACCAAGACACGAATCTGCTACGAACGCAAAACGGCCACACAGAAGCACTGCAATGCGTCAGTGGCGCAGCACGGTAGCAGTAACAGGAGCGACCCGTCCAGATCAGACAGAGGCGTCCGTGAAGTGCAAACAGTGCCAAGGCCTTCACACGGTACCGCACTGCTCCGAGTTTACAGCGCTCTCGCTAAGCGAAAGAGCATCTGCCGTGCGCCGACTCGGTCTGTGCTGGATTTGTCTCGGCGAAGGACACGTGGCTCGGAAGTTGGCACTGAAACAGCGATGTCCCATTACGCCTCACTGTCACGGCCAGCACCATCCGCTGCTTCATGGTGCGCCGCCAGTGTTTCAGCAGCCATAGACGGTCACTTCGAAAGCACCAGGAAGATCCAATCTCGTTGGCACCACGACCGAGAAGGATCATAGCAAGGTGGTGCCACAGATCCTGCCATTGACGGTAAACGGGCCCAACGGCCGGCGCACTGTAAATGTGATGCTAGATATGGGCAGTCAAATTACGCTGATCAGAGAGCAGCTTGCCGATGAGCTCGGCCTCCAGGGTCCTACCGAGAGCCTTACACTGGCCGCCGTAAGGGACAACAGAAGACGGCACGTTGAGCTCAGCCTCAGTCCAAAGAGTTTGAGCCAACACTTCCATGTTCGAAATGCGAGAACGACCCCAGTTCTGGACGTGGACGGGCCGACCGTTAACTGGCCGATTGTGAAGCAGAAGTGGGCCCATTTGATGGACCTGGACCTCCCCAGCGTGGATTCACGGGCTGTAGACATTCTTCTCGGATACGATGAGCTCGATCTAATAGTGCCTCGTGAAGTTCGAGAAGGCCCGCCAGGTGCTCCGTGGGCTGTGCTGACACGGCTGGGATGGGTAGCAACCGGGAGGCTCCCACAAGAGTACATCGACAGCGACCGCACACGACAAGTCAACCACATTAAACTGGTGGAAAACTCAGAGCTGCATGAAATGGTCAGCAATGGTGGAAAACCGATTCGTTCGGAACTAAATACAGCAACGCCGTAAATCGCTCGAAAGAAGACGAAGCAGCCCTCGACATTTTGAATGGCACTACGAAACGGGCCGGCGAACAGTACGAGACTGGCCTGCTGTGGAAGTCTCCGAATGTGAAGCTGCACGGAAGCCTTCCTTCTGCTATGTCCCGGCTGAATTCGACGGAGAGGAAGCTGGACCGTGACAAAGAGCTAGCTGAGGCCTATTGTGCCACGATGACCGACTACATTGATAAAGGATACGTGAAAAAAAAACTGACCTGTGACGAGCTTGAAGTGAAACATGAGCGTGAATGGTACTTGCCTCACCATGCAGTGCGCAGTACTCATAAGCCAGGCAAGACCCGTGTCGTGTTCGACGCTGCTGGGCGACACGGGGGCACCTCTCTAAATGAGCAGCTGTTCACTGGACCCGATCTAACCAACAGCTTGATTGGCATTTTTATGCGCTTTCGTCAAATGCCCGTCGCGCTGGCAGCCGATATTAACGCAATGTTTCACCAGGTGAGGGTCCGTCCGTCAGATCAGCCTGCCCTGCGCTTTCTATGGCGAGGGATGGACAGACTACAACCACCAAATCACTACCAGATGCAAGTGCTCATCTTCGGGGCTGCCTCTTCGCCCTGCTCAGCGACATTCGTTCTCAGGAAATGCGCTGATGATTTCCAGACAGAGTACCCTGCTGCTGCAGCGGCAGTGTACAAACGCTTCTACGTTGATGACTACTTAGATTCACTAAAAGACGAAAATCAGGCCAGTGAGATGCAAAAGTCGCTGAGCTCACTACTGGCCAAAAGGTGGATTTACCCTATCCAAATGGGCTACTTCATCTACATTTGTAATGAAGGACATCGACTGCAGGGATCACAGCACAACGTCAGTGGACCTCAGCAAAGATGGCCAAAAGTGGGAACGCGCACTGGGGGTGTATTGGGACACCACAGTTGACATGTTCACCTTCAAAGCCACTGCCTTCACCCAGCTGGCCACAAAGAGGGACATCCTGAGTCGGGTATCATCGGTTTTTGACCCTCTGGCCATGCTGGCCCCGTGGGTTCTTCCTGAAAAGATGTCTTCTCCAGAGTATATGGAAAGCTGGCTTCAGCTGGGATGAAGAAATCAAGGATCAAAGGCTGAAGGATGCGTGGGAGAAGTGGACAGCTGATCTAGAGACGCTGAGCGACTTCAGAGTAGCGCGCTGCTACAGCCAGTGGCACAGTGCCCCAGTGAACTGCCAGCTTCACATCTTTGGAGATGCTTCCGAAGTCGCTTTCGGTGTAGTATCATACTTACGGTACACGTATGAAGATGGCCACATTAGCTGCGCTCTCGTTCTGGCTAAGAATCGCGTGGCACCCCTGCGCCAGCTCAGCGTTCCACGACTAGAGCTACAAGCGGCTGTAATGGCTGTACGCGCTGCAGTCTCCATCAAACGAGAGCATGACATCGAGATTCATTCAACTCACTTTTGGTCGGATTCGCGTACAGACTGGATAAAAAACGAAAGTCGCCGCTATCAAAACTTCGTAACGAACCGTATCGATGAAATTCAAGATGAATCAGACTGCCGCTCCTGGAGACACGTACCAGGAGTCATCAACCCCACCGACGTCTGCTCCCGAGGGTGTGGTCTGATGGAACTACTGGACAACGACAGATGGATCCACGGTCCTGAGTTTCTGAGCCATCCAGAGACACAGTGGCCAAGTGAACAACCTGCAAACCAGGAAGAGAACACGGCGCATACAGAAGAGCGCCGCGAAGTTCGACTCTGCATCTCGACGACAGGTGAAGAGCACGTCATCGATCTAGCGCGATTTTCAGACTGGCGCAGGCTGTTACGAGTTACGGCCTGGCTACGTAGGTTTCTGTTCAACAGTCGGAGAGCACAATCAGAGCGAAATGGTGGGCCGTTGACACCCGAGGAGCTCCGTGAGGCCGAAATCCACTGGTGTCGGAATGTACAAAGAGAGGCATTCCCTAGAGAAGTGAACGCGATACAGAAAGGAGAGAAAGTGGCTAGTGACAGCAAGCTTCTGTCGCTGAACTCCTTCATGGACAGCAGCGGCTTGATCCGTGTTGGGGGTCGACTGCGCCACGCGACCGCCGTATCATACGAAGCGCAGCATCAGGTGATCCTGCCCTCCAGACACGAGATAACAAGATTGATTGTGACTGACTTCCAAGCTGGGGCATCGCCCCAGCGAAGACGAGTATGCATTACGCGGGGCGATGCGGGGCGGGGCAGAATTCCTAGGGATTCTCTTTACTGTCCCCAACCGTGTTCGCTGGCAGTTTGTTTGATTGCGCTCAGTTAACTACACTCAATCTGCTGCTGACTAATGGATTGTATATAGGTGCTATTGTGTAGTGACACATGAAGGTGATGAGCTGCTACATAGATCTGAAAAATGTTACACCTTATAGCTTGTAACTCCGTGTTGGAGCTTGAATGTTGCACCTTGTGAACCGTATGTAAAAAAAAGAGCTGAATCCGTGGCAAAGTTGGCGACGAATACTTGCTGGCGAGAGCATGGTTCGGGAGATCTCTGATCACGTGAGATCAGCCTCGTTACCCAGCCTGCCGTGAGTGCCCTATGTATGATGTGCTTATATTGAATGAACGTTAAAAAAAAGATTGATTGTGACTGATCGGCATCGAACTCTCGCCCACGCCGGTGCGAATCACGTACTGAGTCAAATACGGCAGACGCACTGGATTCTGAGAGGACGAGCTGCCGTCAGAGCTTACACTTTCAAGTGTCCTGGTTGTGCACGAGCACGAGCACGAGCAACTCCACAGCCACCTCTGATGAGCGACCTACCCTCAGCACGTGTCGACTCTACCAGTCCTTTCTTTGCGGCCGTCGGACTAGACTTTTTCGGACCAATCCTGGTGAAGAAAGATGGAAGAGAGGAGAAGAGATATGGCTGCATATTTACCTGTCTCAGCATAAGAGCTGTGCATCTAGAAATGTCTCACTCTATAGACACCGACTCCCTCATCATGTGTCTGAGACGCATGATGGCAAGAAGGGGACTCCCTCGCGTTATCTACTCGGATAACGGAACTGCCATGAGAGGAGCTGAACGTGAGCTCAGAAGATGCCTCCAAAGCTGGAATCAGGCGCGGCTAGCCAGCGAGATGCTGCAGCAGAACGTGGAATGGCGTGGAATGAACGTGGAATCAATTTTATACATTGTGACCAATTTTTTTTTACCAGAGGCTATGATAGGTTGGCCACAAATGACGTCAGAATGACATCATGTTCTGTCATTTTCGACCCAAAAAAGACCTTCGCGCGAAGACCTGTCAGGGCTACAGCTTTGAAGATACTGAAAAATGATCAAAACATAAAAGGTGTAGAATTGACAGGGCTACAAAACTGCTATCTCGGATTCTTGAAATTTTTGAGTTTTGACCCCCCAAAATCAAAAAAGTATATTTTTGGATATATTAGCCAAAAAAGCATAAAAGTTTTTGAGTTTCGAAAAAAAAACGGAATATATGTGATAGTACCTACCGTATTCTATCTACATACCAAATTTCAGATCAATAGCTCGTTTTTTGGCCAAGTTATAGCGAAAAAAACTGTTCACAAATGATGACGTCAAATTTTCAAACTCAATTTTGGGCAATTCTAGACCTCGTAGAGCAAAAAAAGACCACCATTAGACTCCCCGTGACGAGCTGCATCGAATCGGTACCCATTTTATGCAAAAATATCAACTTTGAAATTTGACCTAATTTGACCTGACCTTGACCTGACCATCACCAAAACGTCACCTAGGCTGGCCCCAAAGGCTGCCTAACCCATATAATCGCACTTTCATGTAAAATGGATCATAAAACATGCATCACACGACACTTTCATATTGTGACCCCCGGTGACCTGACCTCGCTGTGACCTGACCTGGTATCAGTGACCTCAGATAGCAAAGTATGTGTTTGATGAACAATGTACCATCAATGGTTTTCAATAAATTACCAATTTACTCAATTTCACAACACATTTCTTGAAATGCCTGTGAACGGTGAAAATCCGACCTTCGACCTGACCTGTGACGTCATCGGTTTGACCTAGGTCAATGAAATTTGGTCACGAGGTAGTTCCCGGGTAGGGCTATCGAACACCGTTTGAATTTTGAAAATCGTCCAGTAAATTTCCGAGATCTTAGGGGGGGGGCCGAAACGCCCCCCCCCCCCTTACCGGTGGTAGGGTCCGCCGGTAGCCCTACGGGGCGCGGGTTAAGTGGTTGTGTATCTGGCTTCAGGCCGAAAGCCTGATGCGCAACGCATGCCTACACAAGCCCTTGCAAGGGGTTAAGAAAGATGGGTAGGTAGGTACCTACATCAACAGAAAACATAAACAACGAACCAGAATAGAAGCACCAGCAGACAGTGTAGACATCTAATGCCAAAACCTGGGTTGTGGGACAGAACAAGAACAACAGACCCTGATGCTTTTCATTATCAATGTTATGGAAAATGAAACTGAAGTTGATGGACTGTCAAACAGTGATTGTCTAGTCAAAACTCTTGCTTCTTTCTTACCTTGCATATTTTCTGGGGGTGTTATGCCAGGCTTGAAGCAGCCTTCTGAGCAAGTCTCAAACTAATTTGATATGCAAGGCATCAAAACACTAGTGAGCATCCAAGAAAGAAAAACATTCATCTATTTTGATTTTTCCAATTTGATTTTCATTTTTCTTCAATCTTCGCTCAAATCACCAAGGACGTGCGAGCCACAATTGCCTCTTTCAATCAAAAATTTTATTTGAGTTTTTAATGACGTCAATAGCAAAGAAGTGGCAAAAAATTGTGTCTCTACAAACAGCCATAGAAATTATAATTAATAAATAATGAGGCTAAACAGTTAAAAACTTGCTCTCAAACAAAGATTCAGTATCAAATTTTTACAATTTCAGAAAAAGACGTCATTTTATTAGTAAAGTCAACAGCTCGCGTAAGAAATATCGTGTTCCGGGTTTTCACCGTCATGTGAATTAACCGTAAGTACGGTTTATACTCCCTTATAATCTAATTCCATTGGCTTCGTTGATCAGCATTTTCTGTTAGCGGTCACTCACATACCAGTTAGAACATAAAGCGGCAGTTTTATATTATGTAATTGGACTTGCCGAAAATCCAGAAAAAGAGTTATTTTAGAAAATATTTTATGAAGTCTTTACCTGCCTTTACCTAGGTGTTATTTCTTTTTCTATTACCTGAAAGAATTATTGAACGCTTGTCTTCAATAGCTATAAGGTGCTCTCCTAATGACCAGGTGAGATTGATTTGAGAGGGATGTGACAATGCAACATGTTGCATTTTCTGAAACTGTCAAGCTCTTGATGATGAAGGAACAATTGGTACCTATAATTAGTATTCTGTACCGGAGCGCAAACTCCCCTACGGCTACGGCAAATGATAAAACCATTAAAGGTTTTCAAAGGCTTCACCACTTTCAATGTTGCTAGGCATTCTTTGCATGATTTTACAGGCTAGACTGCTTATCAGAATGTAAGATTAAGGATTTAAAATTTTATATTTGAGTATAGTCGACTACAAAATGATGTCCCACTTTTCACATGCAATTATTTGCCTGAAGTGGTAGGCTGTGCCGCATCACACGGGCTGAGTTCACAAACTATAGTTTTGTCCCAATGCTTACAATCGACACGGTTAATTGCGTAATAAACGGCACAACTTAGCGCTCCGGTCAACTGATAGCTTCTGAGGAGTGGAACATCATTCTGTAGTCGACTATACTTTAGATTGAGCTTGAAATCTCACAGCCGTGGCCACAGCCGTAGCCGTGTTCTTGGAGATATTTGCAGCCGCCCCGGCCAACAGCCGTGGGGCTGCAGCCAGCCGCGGCTGCAGCCGGCCGGTGCAGACCTCTACTGACCTGCGCCTCTGCCGTGTCGTGCGGCGGCGAGCCGAGCGGGCCATCGTCCCTGGTCGAATAACCGGCAGCTGACAAATCTGGGGACATAGCACACACCTAGTCAAACAAACAATTATTGACTGTAGTATACATCATACCTACACAGCCGTCAGCGAGTCAAACTTATACAGGGTGTTGCAAAGAAAGCGAGTCCCCTAACTAATATTGTCTTTATCTCCAAAACAGTATGTCCTACAACAGTCCTACGATAATGAGAGACCCCTTATTGGAAAAAACATTCAATTTCGGTTCCAATAGGCTACTAGCGTGTCTTTGAAGGAATACGTATTACACCGAGAACGACCAAAACAAAATATGTTGCGAGA
This sequence comes from Amphibalanus amphitrite, assembly GCF_019059575.1. Taxonomy (NCBI): domain Eukaryota; kingdom Metazoa; phylum Arthropoda; class Thecostraca; order Balanomorpha; family Balanidae; genus Amphibalanus; species Amphibalanus amphitrite. Next base: position 1,606,403 of record NW_024881509.1, on the reverse strand, counting down.
TCGGGTGAAATACGGCGACGGCGGTAAACGTGTATTGCTGACGGCAACGTCCGACCGATATTCGAGTGGTCAAAATAAAATAATAATTGCTTATTACTTATTTGCTGAAATAGTAATTAGTTGAATAGTTATTGGTTTAACTAGTTCACTTATTCAGTTTCCAATTTATTAAATAAAAATTCACGTGCGAAGAATGAATAAATGCACACTGGCGGTTCCAGGGGGGAAAGGTTACGGGGCCAAAGCCCCCCAAAAGCCTGTAAGGGGGGCAACATATATTTTGACCCCCCCACCCAAAAAAAAAAAACGCATCAAGAAAAATGAATGTGAAAAGGTAGCGTAGTAGATACCAACTAGAATCAGCAGCATGATTCAATAGCATAGAGAAGCTACCGTATGTTCACTATCTTAAAAAGTCTGTGCCACTAGCTAATCCGGCCGTTTTTAAAGGGAGGGGCCAAAGCCGGCCAAGAAGTCATTGGTCTCCGATGGTCAACAATGAAAAAATCCCCATTTTGATATAATCGGGCTAATTGGGATAAGGAATGAGAATGTATTGACTCATCTTGCATGCATGTCGTCATCTTTTGTGAATTGTGGTCCAGTGAATATTCTGAAGGGAAGGATTCGATTTGGAAAAGGGGGAAATCATGTTTTGGCCGCCCCCAGGGGGACGACGACCGGGACTTTGACCCGGTTGCCCCCCCCCCCTCAACCTCTGGATCCGCCAGTGGTCTGTGAGCTTGATAAAAGCGTTGTCAGGTCTTGTCTTCACCCGAAAAGGTTTTATTGAATACCTATCGATCGACGTGTGAAGTTAACAAACTTCCTCTGGAGGCCTGACCTGACCTGACCCGGCAATTTTTCATTGACAGAATGTGCGCAATGGACTTTAAGGAACACTCACCGAATTTGCGTTGAACAACTTGCTTTGTTTGGTAATGATACATCATACAAGAAACATATTTCGCCCCTTCCCGCGAATAACGGCAAGATGAAAAAAGGTAAGAGATGAGGTAAGAAATGAGGCTGGGGGATCCGTGCTATCGTAAGTTATATCGGACGTGGCTGCGATACTTCTCTCGGTATGAAACTTCTCTCGATCGGAAGAAAATCGGAGCGACCCATCGGAACTACGTTATACGTAAGCTTTTTCGCAGCGTTTAAATACCAGTTTTACTATGGTTTAAATGGCAGGCAGATCAGATGACTTCGTTGTACCATGTCGATAAGGTCGAATTCCCCAATCGTCTATATTGTAAAAGTTAGTGGTGTCAATCGGTTACCAAAATTTCGGTATACCGATACCGAACCAATACCGATTTGGTATTCGGTATTATATACCAAAAGCATTTGGTATTTTGTCGGTATTATAATAATTAACTACTACCATAAAAGATTTGAAGCATTTTTGAAAAACCTGAACTCAAATTTGATTTGCTAAATGACATTGGATGAAGAAAAAATGGCAAGCATGACACATTTCTCCCAATTGCATGATGTCCTAACAAATCGGCAAACACGTTAACTGTAATACCAAACACATCAGTCTACCATTGTTAAATGGCAACTTATCAGTGCTAGCAAATTCCAATACCAAGAGGATAATTATCTTACAAAGAAAGCTAATGTGCAAGACATAAACATGTATGAATGTTAACCCTCTAGTGCCCCCGGTATCATATCTGTAAGTCAATTTGCAGAAAATTCGCGTGCTAATCCTGAAGGCGAAAATTGTTGAAAACCCTGCTGTATCAGAAGTGGTACGTCTTGGCAACCACCTGGTGGCAAAATTTTTAAGTAATGATTTCTCAGTTTCCCACCAGGTGATTTTGAAGAGGGTCAGTTTGTCCTTTGCTGAAAAGCTATTTGAGATGCAAGTGTAAATTTTAGCATTTAAAAAACAAAAAATAGTTATTTGGAAAGAAACTTGGTATACTGTGAGACAAATGTCCAGCATTTATCACAGTATGTTGCAAAACATCGCAGCTATTTCAGGGTCAAAGATATGGACCCCTAATTTGGGGGATACTAGATATGATACAGTGGGCATAGCACTCCAATAATTTCTATGAAATTTTCGCCGCTGCAACATACGGTGTGCCAATACCATAGTTTTCTCAGGTGATAAGCATTGCAGTGGCCTGTGAGTCATTGAAAATGGCGATGGTACAAGATGCATAAATTTGTGAAGTTCGCACCTCTGGCGTCAGATAACTCTATTTCGCTCCAGACTCGATATTTCATAACGATATTGGTACGCTTATGCCGCCTCTCATCCTTGTCAATCTTCCATCTAGCTTTCTATGAGTGGCCTTACATGCCTCATACATCTCGACTTTTCTAACGCTCATAGGAATCTGGTTTTCCAACTGTTTGACGATGATAACAGTGAACTTTTTGATCTGCAGAACACTAGCAGACCATATCTTCTAAAACCACGTTAGGAATGACATGCCATCGATGACAAGCTTGTTGATTTCAAGGGACGATCATCCGTGCAAGCATTTATACTCGTGAAACCAAAAATTGAGACTTGACTATGTTTGGGAAAGGAGGATTCAGCGGTCTCTTGCACAATTTCGATATTCCAACAGGGTTTGTGGACGGGCTTATGTCTTGTGGGTCTATGTCTTAGCTGGGCATGGCCGAAGACTTGCATTAGCAGCCAGCCAGCATTTTTCATTCATACTGGAGAACGACTCACAATTTGTTTGCGATTCAAATCCCCTCTGTTCATCCCAGTAGTAAGAGATTGAATGTGGAGTGGAAAACTACACCGTCATCGTCTGAGGAAGCTAGCTAAACGGACTCGCCATGAAGACAGACGTCAAGACCGAAGGACGTGGTTCCTTTGATTTACGCATCCAAGAAGTAGGCAACCATGCACTGCTGCCAGGATCCAGCAGGTGCCTGACACCTGGCAAACATTTTTACTGCCAGGTACCTATGTCATTTGTTGTCATATATTGACATATGTGGGATTTATACTAAAACATGGACACTGACCATAAGACAAGTTAAAGTGCGGCATTGCGTACGCTCACCTCCATATGAGGTCAATGATTCATTGTGCAAGTTCCTGCCGATCGGTACACAGTTACCTGTACCTTTGTTGTCTGACACGTGCAACGGTTACTGCACTGGTCACTGGTCAGTACGCGGCTGTTGTACTGACGCCGATGACATGAGGACCGCACGACCAGTCAAAGTGCTAACTGACGATTCACAGGCTGAGAGTTTCAGTCACCAGGGATTGTCCGGCTATCGTGAAGATAAACCAACATCGTCTTTGGCATTGATTCCGGTCCGTCGGCAGGCTGTCCAGCATTTTGCATCAGAACTGCTTCACTTCGACCATTTACCGACCAACCGTAATGTCTTCATTTTTGTATCAAGTATGTATAATGCACGTTTGAGAAGCATGGCCCACATGTCTGAATTATGAAAAAATGCACAAGTGCAACGCGCTGTATCGTGGAAGTTAAAGGAATAGAAGGCACTCGTAAAAAGATGCCTATGATTAGCGTTGTTCCCTTAGTACCGACTGAAAGGGCATTTTGATACAAGTAGGATGCCAATGAAATATTAAGAAAATGTTCTGATAAGTGGCGCACAGTAAAGGATTTCTTGTTTGCATTTTACACATTTTAACTGCCGCTTTTATCTCTGATTTTTTTTCAAAACATATATCTTCTCATCTATGTCTTCATTTCCTTCTGAGTGGTCGGATACCACTAAAATAACCATGTGGAATGCCCAATGTATCATATTTGATACACAAATTATTTCCGAAATTTGGACTGCGAAAAATTTTTGACTTCAGATTTCGAACAAGGGACCTTAAATGAATCATAGGTCACGAGGTGCTAATTTTAGGCACCGTGGAACTATGTGTGGGCATTAGAGGGTTAAGCTCACTGTATGCTGGAAAACATACTTGAATAACAGTGTATATAAATACCTAAAACACTTTAATTTAAATTACTTAAATAGACTTAAATTACCTTACTCAAAATTTCCAAAACATTTATGAGCAACAAATTTGACTTTGTTTTGAGGAGTCCGTGATTGATCTTGACCCTGTCTTGCTCTACATTTCACTGCAATGCAAGTACATTATCCAAAACAAATGGTGTCCTCTATCGAAAATCCTAGTGCCAAAATACGGGGAATCCATCAGGGGGGCCACAAATAAAAAAAACAGTATGCCCTCAGGGCACAATCGACGAACTTTGAAAACCCTACTTCTAGCCGTCAAAACAGCTAAAAATGCACGTCATTCGAAAGAGGACAAAATTTTACGTACAACGGTACCAAATTTAGGGGGCTAGCGCCCCCCTGAACCGAACAAAACAGCTTCAAATGTATGGGCCCGGGAATATGCCCTCGGGGCATAAATAAACGCTTTCAACAATTTCAGGCCTATAACATCGACAAAATCCAGCAATATGCACATCATTGGAAAGAGCGTAATTTCCCAAACAAAAAACCCAAGTAACATTTTTCGATGGGGCCCACCTGGGGCCCACGGGACCCAATTGAAATTTGGGGCCCAATGGGGCGGCCCCTACGATTTTCTTCAAAATTTGCACAGACACTCTCCTGGGCCCCCAATTCAATCTGGCTGAAGAAACCTACCGGGGAATCCAAAGGAAGGGGCCCAAAGAGGGCCTCAAAGAGGCCCTTTCTAAGTATTGCCCCTAATTTCGCGACCAACCCCGGCAATATGCACATCATTGGAAAGAGCGTAATTTCCAAAACAAAAAACCCAAGTAACATTTTTCGATGGTGCCCACCTGGGGCCCACGGGACCCAATTGAAATTTGGGGCCCAATGGGGCGGCCCCTACGATTTTCTTCAAAATTTGCACAGACACTCTCCTGGGCCCCCTCTTCAATCTGGCTGAAGAAACCTACCGGGGAATCCAAAGAAAGGGGCCCAAAGAGGGCCCCAAAGAGGCCCTTTCTAAGTATTGCCCCTAATTTCGCGACCAACCCCGGCAATATGCACATCATTGGAAAGAGCGTAATTTCCAAAATAAAAAACCAAAGTAACATTTTTCAATAGGGCCCACCTGGGGCCTACGGGACCCAATTCAAATTTGGGGCCTAATGGGGCGGCCCCTCGATTTTCTTCAAAATTTGCACAGACACTCTCCTGGGCCCCCTCTTCAATCTGGCTGAAGAAACCTACCGGGGAATCCAAAGGAAGGGGCCCAAAGAGGGCCCCAAAGAGGCCCTTTCTAAGTATTGCCCCTAATTTCGCGACCAACCCCAACAATATGCACATCATTGGAAAGAGCGTAATTTCCCAAACAAAAAACCCAAGTAACATTTTTCGATGGGGCCCACCTGGGGCCCACGGGACCCAATTGAAATTTGGGGCCCAATGGGGCGGTCCTACGATTTTCTTCAAAATTTGCACAGACACTCTCCTGGGCCCCCTCTTCAATCTGGCTGAAGAAACCTACCGGGGAAACCAAAGGAAGGGGCCCAAAGAGGGTCCCAAAGAGGCCCTTTCTAAGTATTGCCCCTAATTTCGCGACCAACCCCGGCAATATGCAGATCATTGGAAAGAGCGTAATTTCCTAAACAAAAAACCCAAGTAACATTTTTCGATAGGGCCCACCTGGAGCCCACGGGACCCAATTGAAATTTGGGGCCCAATGGGGCGGCCCCTACGATTTTCTTCAAAATTTGCACAGACACTCTCCTGGGCCCCCTCTTCAATCTGGCTGAAGAAACCTACCGGGGAATCCAAAGGAAGGGGCCCAAAGAGGGCTCCAAAGAGGCCCTTTCTAAGCATTGCCCCTAATTTCGCGACCAACCCCGGCAATATGCACATCATTGGAAAGAGTGTAATTTCCCAAACAAAAAACCCAAGTAACATTTTTTGATGGGGCCCACCTGGGGCCCACGGGACCCAATTGAAATTTGGGGCCCAATGGGGCGGCCCCTACGATTTTCTTCAAAATTTGCACAGACACTCTCCTGGGCCCCCTCTTCAATCTGGCTGAAGAAACCTACCGGGGAATCCAAAGGAAGGGGCCCAAAGAGGGCCCCAAAGAGGCCCTTTCTATGTATTGTCCCTAATTTCGCGGCCAACCCCGGCAATATGCACATCATTGGAAAGAGCGTAATTTCCTAAACAAAAAACACAAGTAACATTTTTCGATGGGGCCCACCTGGGGCCCACGGGACCCAATTGAAATTTGGGGCCCAATGGGGCGGCCCCTACGATTTTCTTCAAAATTTGCACAGACACTCTCCTGGGCCCCCTCTTCAACCTGGCTGAAGAAACCTACCAGGTAATCCAAAGGAAGGGGCCCAAAGAGGGCCCCAAAGAGGCCCTTTCTAAGTATTGCCCCTAATTTCGCGACCAACCCCAACAATATGCACATCATTGGAAAGAGCGTAATTTCCCAAACAAAAAACCCAAGTAACATTTTTCGATGGGGCCCACCTGGGGCCCACGGGACCCAATTGAAATTTGGGGCCCAATGGGGCGGTCCTACGATTTTCTTCAAAATTTGCACAGACACTCTCCTGGGCCCCCTCTTCAATCTGGCTGAAGAAACCTACCGGGGAATCCAAAGGAAGGGGCTCAAAGAGGGCCTCAAAGAGGCCCTTTCTAAGTATTGCCCCTAATTTCGCGACCAACCCCGGCAATATGCACATCATTGGAAAGAGCGTAATTTCCAAAACAAAAAACCCAAGTAACATTTTTCGATGGTGCCCACCTGGGGCCCACGGGACCCAATTGAAATTTGGGGCCCAATGGGGCGGCCCCTACGATTTTCTTCAAAATTTGCACAGACACTCTCCTGGGCCCCCTCTTCAATCTGGCTGAAGAAACCTACCGGGGAATCCAAAGAAAGGGGCCCAAAGAGGGCCCCAAAGAGGCCCTTTCTAAGTATTGCCCCTAATTTCGCGACCAACCCCGGCAATATGCACATCATTGGAAAGAGCGTAATTTCCAAAATAAAAAACCAAAGTAACATTTTTCAATAGGGCCCACCTGGGGCCTACGGGACCCAATTCAAATTTGGGGCCTAATGGGGCGGCCCCTCGATTTTCTTCAAAATTTGCACAGACACTCTCCTGGGCCCCCTCTTCAATCTGGCTGAAGAAACCTACCGGGGAATCCAAAGGAAGGGGCCCAAAGAGGGCCCCAAAGAGGCCCTTTCTAAGTATTGCCCCTAATTTCGCGACCAACCCCAACAATATGCACATCATTGGAAAGAGCGTAATTTCCCAAACAAAAAACCCAAGTAACATTTTTCGATGGGGCCCACCTGGGGCCCACGGGACCCAATTGAAATTTGGGGCCCAATGGGGCGGTCCTACGATTTTCTTCAAAATTTGCACAGACACTCTCCTGGGCCCCCTCTTCAATCTGGCTGAAGAAACCTACCGGGGAAACCAAAGGAAGGGGCCCAAAGAGGGTCCCAAAGAGGCCCTTTCTAAGTATTGCCCCTAATTTCGCGACCAACCCCGGCAATATGCAGATCATTGGAAAGAGCGTAATTTCCTAAACAAAAAACCCAAGTAACATTTTTCGATAGGGCCCACCTGGAGCCCACGGGACCCAATTGAAATTTGGGGCCCAATGGGGCGGCCCCTACGATTTTCTTCAAAATTTGCACAGACACTCTCCTGGGCCCCCTCTTCAATCTGGCTGAAGAAACCTACCGGGGAATCCAAAGGAAGGGGCCCAAAGAGGGCTCCAAAGAGGCCCTTTCTAAGCATTGCCCCTAATTTCGCGACCAACCCCGGCAATATGCACATCATTGGAAAGAGTGTAATTTCCCAAACAAAAAACCCAAGTAACATTTTTTGATGGGGCCCACCTGGGGCCCACGGGACCCAATTGAAATTTGGGGCCCAATGGGGCGGCCCCTACGATTTTCTTCAAAATTTGCACAGACACTCTCCTGGGCCCCCTCTTCAATCTGGCTGAAGAAACCTACCGGGGAATCCAAAGGAAGGGGCCCAAAGAGGGCCCCAAAGAGGCCCTTTCTATGTATTGTCCCTAATTTCGCGGCCAACCCCGGCAATATGCACATCATTGGAAAGAGCGTAATTTCCTAAACAAAAAACACAAGTAACATTTTTCGATGGGGCCCACCTGGGGCCCACGGGACCCAATTGAAATTTGGGGCCCAATGGGGCGGCCCCTACGATTTTCTTCAAAATTTGCACAGACACTCTCCTGGGCCCCCTCTTCAACCTGGCTGAAGAAACCTACCAGGTAATCCAAAGGAAGGGGCCCAAAGAGGGCCCCAAAGAGGCCCTTTCTAAGTATTGCCCCTAATTTCGCGACCAACCCCGGCAATATGCACATCATTGGAAAGAGCGTAATATCCCAAACACAAAACCCAAGTATTATTTTTCGATGGGGCCCACCTGGGGCCCACGGGACCCAATTGAAATTTGGGGCCCAATGGGGCGGCCCCTGCGATTTTCTTCAAAATTTGCACAGACACTCTCCTGGGCCCCTTCTTCAATCTGGCTGAAGAAACCTACCGGGGAATCCAAAGGAAGGGGCCCAAAGAGGGCCCCAAAGAGGCCCTTTCTAAGCATTGCCCCTAGTTTCGCGACCAACCCCGGCAATATGCACATCATTGGAAAGAGCGTAATTTCCCAAACAAAAAAAAACCAAGTAACATTTTTCGATGGGGCCTACCTGGGGCCCACCGGACCCAATTGAAATTTGGGGCCCAATGGGGCGGCCCCTACGATTTTCTTCAAAATTTGCACAGACACTCTCCTGGGCCCCCTCTTCACATCATTGGGCCGATTGGTCCCTTGACCTGCCCTCCGAGGTCACTGAGACCTTGGTACCGCAGTCTGCAAGCCACTTCGTATGACATTCATGACCACAAATGTCGTTTGGGGTCTCTTGACACGATTGAATTATTGGTATCACACTGCTTCAGCATAGGCAGCATAGGTACCAAGTAAAACGTCCTTTGGGCGACAAACGAGCGAGCGAAAGGGCGAGCCTTGCACGTGTGGCATTGCGGGGGGATACTTCCAACTGACTTGTGAACTGCACCTTACTAACCGGTTTCTAGCGATGTGCCAAATGTGAGTCCAATCGGCCCAGCCGTTCTAGAGATCTGGAAGCGGCACCCTGCACGTGCGCACGTGCCAACTAGGTCCCAATTCCCAACTGACTTTTGCACGGCACCCTACTAACCGGTCCCTAACCGTGTACCAAATTTGAGCGTAATCAATCCAGCCGTTCTCGAGATCTGGAATCGATCCCTGCACGTGCGCACGTGCAGCAGCACCCCAAATGTCTGTGGCACATGGAAAGACATTGTCTAGTGGGTGCCTACTTGTATGCTAAGTTTCAGCGTATTCAGCCCAGTAGTCACCGAGATATTGCAATGCTGCAGAAGTGACACCTCTTCGTTTTGCACGTTGCACGTGCATAAGGGTTCACCCATATGTATCGAAAATAGTCAAATTCTTGGTGGAAGGAATGAAGCTACCCTACAAAAATTACCGCAAGTGAATCGGTCCAGTGGTTGTGGAAATATAATCTTCACAAAAGAGTCTAGTCGCAAATCACAAAATACCTCACGCAATTTGCAACGTGTCATCAAAACATGCTGCAATGTGGAAGTGACCAGCCGCGAACCTGGGACCTTTGAATAGGGTTGGGACCTATCTGCATGCTCTGCATGTTTTGGTAAAATAAAAAAGCTCAGAATTTTTAATGATTTAATTTAAAATCACTTTGTTAAAAAAATGCCTAGTTAGTTCAGAAATTAATTATTTGTGGCTGAAAACGACTTGCTTCTGATTGGTCGGGCTAATCATGACGTCACATGTAGGTATATAACTGTCTGTATATTTGGCGCAGTTGAGACATACATTTTCTATGTATTTTCCTATGGTAAATCGGAGTGATTGGTCGTGTTTTCAGTGTCTCTTTATTTTGCGCTGGTATTGCGTGGCTAAGAAGTTTTATCAAGAATGGCATATACTAAAATGTTCCTTTAATAATGGAGCTTCAATATCTGTGAGCTTTATTGGCAAGCGAAAACTGATTTCGCTGTTATTTTATCTGGAAATTACTCATTTTTTTAGGTCAATATTCAAAATATTTTACGGGAACAAGTTGGCACTTTTCTTGATTTTTGCACTCAAATCGCGTGCGATTCAACTGTATTGGAACTTGCAAAGAAGCTTGGTGATTAATTAACTGTGTTGTTATGGCACTGTTTGCAAAGCATGGATAATGAAACTGTGCCAAAGACTTAGCTACATAGCAATGCCTCAAGTAATACGCAGGAGGGACAGAATTCAGAGTCCGATCGAGAAGAATCGGTGCAAATGCTACGAAGACCAGGCAGCTCTGATACAAGCTAGTCGTCTCACTACTCTCACTCCATTAGACCAGCTGATTCCTGACAGCACCGACTCGGATGCAAAGATGGAGCTCATCTTCCAAGCCAGAAACCAGTTCTTTGATGGAAGATGTGATGCTGCCTCTGTCTGCTTTGTTGGCCACTTTGGACGGGGCGGAGCTCCGCTCCTTGCGTGAGCGGTTATTCGCCTGTCATCCAGAAATAGTTCCTTCGTTTGCTGGCCGTTCCCTGATTAGGTGCAATACGGGGAGCTGTAATCAGGGAAGTAACTTTCCATATGAAAGGGGTGCAGGTGCACCCCCGTCCCCCATCCACTAGAAGTGCACCCCCATAGGCTAAGCGGCGCCCCACACGCCGCCCCACACGATTAGCTCTAGAGCAGATGGCGAGGGTGATTTCTCGGCTACATTCCATCTCGGCGTCGTCATGCTTGTGGGCTTGGAAAGCGTCCAGTCGTATGTAGGGTAGTGTAGGGGTAGGGTTGAGTTCAATAAGGTCCTTACATTTGAAAGGTTTGAACAACCCGCAATCAGCACAACATACCACAAGTTAAATAAAAAACTACCCAACTCCGCCCAACTAATATTAATAAACATTACAGCCAAACTAATGGCCTAAATAAAAATATATCTCAAATCCTAACAGTTATCGCGGGTGATGGCGCCATGAGTTGCTATTATCCAAAACAGATGCAAATAAACATGTTTGTATGTCCTATGTATGTTTGTTTTAAAAACGTTGCAGCGGCGCTGGGAACTGCAGTCTTAGATCTGGGTATGTTTGGCATCTGCAACTCTTCATATACACATTAACCCTATTTCGGACGGGGAGACCTTTCAGGATTTTCTTGTACAATTGCCAAACGCCGCGAGACATTAAGCTCATATTTGGTGACTTCCTAAATGCTCATTGCGCACATCTCAGCAAAAAAAAAAAAATGCCGGGTCAGGTCAGGTCAGGTAACCAGAGCGGGTTTGTTGACCCCACCTCAGAAAAGTTTGCAAACACGTCAGAGCTTGAGTTTTTCACGAAGTTATTTCCTCTCATCAAGTCTTCAAAACAGTACCTGCAGTATGTGTCGTTTGTATATCTCAGAATTTTTGATCTGTGACCTGAGGTTAGGTCAGAGCCGTGACCTTTACATTGCAAGCCGATGGAAAAGTATTGAAATGCGACCTGCACCTCGAGTAAACGAGTCAAAACCACCCAATTCTTTAAGAATTATGACAAGTTATCTTATCTGTAATGATCCAGGTGCCATTTACTGACAGGGACACCGGAGAGGGTTATCTGAGCCGAGATCATGTGAGGTGATATCTACCATACATCAATGCTCACAATACTTACAATATTGACAATGCTTTTGCTTACAACACTTACAATACTTACGATGAGACCAGCAAGCACTCTGCCGTTACAGTTCTAACTTCTGTTTCGAAAAACGACGTTACACACATTCGCTGCCAGCATAACATGTATTGTTTGACAGTAACAAAATACAATTGACATCTGAACCCCAAACGGACCGCCATCCACTCAAATTTTATAACCCTGACCGGTCAGGGGGCGAATGGAGGTCATTTCCTGGGCATTACACTCAGCCCTTGCACAAAATATCTCACCTCACAGTAATCATTACAACAACAGCACCGACTTGATAGTGGATTTCAAAGTACTTGCATCAGCTCTTCCTGCTATAGCAGACGATCATCTCCTCAGGGTAATGTTGTTCGGGACATGAACGAAGATCGTTTTCGGAGTTTCATAAGTGCTACTGCAACAGCCTGGCACAAAACAGGACTTGTACGCTCTTCTCTGCACTTTGCCCTTCAGTATATCACAAAAGAATTGTTTAGAATCCATCTTACGCTTCTTTCACAGTCTCCCTTGCCACCGTAGGGCGTAGATAGATTGCTGTTGCTGGTAAGTTAAGGCACGTTAGATAGAAATTACCTCGGTTCTCAACGCCTTAAGTTATTTTCATAAAAAAGAACAAATAAATGATCAATAAGATGACAGGAATGTAAACATTTTAATCGTAAAGTAGTCCAAATATTGAAATGAGCTTTTGCTTTTCAGCATCCTCCGATTCATCATCTTTATCATTTGAAAATTCGAGGTACATAAAATGTTTATCACGCGCTCATGTTAAGTGGGAATATAGTACACGGCAGACACATCAATTTTTGACACTGAACATTTCATCCGTAAATGTTTTAGCATAATTTAAAGTTAAAAACAGCGCGAATGGCAGAGTGAAGCAAACAACATCTTTCACCCATTGACATAACATGTAATCTGTGGTGCGCCAGATGCGCCATTATTTGTCAACCGCAGAAGGTGACATGTGACGTAACAGCATCAAGAGCATCTTTTTTCAAGAACTTTTCAAAACAAGTTTCCTATCTTTCTTCCCCCATTTCTCTCAGCTTATTGATTTTATGAGGCAATGGTATGCACCGTAAATTCTGTGAAAATAGTTTGATCATTTTCATGCATTCTTAAAAAATCGAGTTCCCAACCCCATTGCGAAGCGAGTTTGCTAACCATTATGCCAAGAAAAGAAGAGGGCGCCATTTGTTTATGCCGTTGCCATGGAGACGACGCCGTACGGCGCCGATGCGGCCTGGATGCGGCAAGCTTGCGGCAGCCGCATCTCGCCGCATCTCGGTGCATCCTGCCGCATTGAGCCGTATCGTGACGTGCCGCACCGCATCGCGACGTGCCGCATCATGCCGCACCGCAACCGTACCGCATGAAAAATGCACTCGTGTGGGGCGGCCCTAAGTAGCCGCCGCCATCAAGGCTGCCATTGTGGAAGAGATGACACGTGACACGTGTCAATGATTCCGTAAAATATGGACATTTTACTTAGCTTTCATCGCGATATCATTACATTGGTGTCTGATATCTATCAGTGTGCCTCGTAAGTAATTATTTATCAAGATTTGTTGTGTTAAACATTTGTTTATGAAGAAAAATTGGCTGCGTCAGTATCGTCACCATCGCTACTTGGGTTGAACTGAGCCGTGTTCGGGCAGCGCATCTTTTTTTTTTTTTTTGCTCCGCCAGCCTAAAGCCAGTCTGGAGCCGGGGGTCATAACATCTGGCAATTTTGGCCAGGAACAAAGTTTTACGTTAAGCCGGTTTACGTGAACCCGGAAGCAATAGCAACGTGGGAGCCTATCCTTAGCGTGTATGAGCAAATCTAATGGGGAACTTACTTTTGCCGAAGTGCCGAAAAAGCCGGAACAAAAACACAGATGAAGAAACGGTAACATTTATTTACATCACATATTCATACACTTGTTTAAGGTGTCAGTGTACTGGTGTGGGGTGTATTGTCAGGGAAAAAGTCCTAAATAACAAAAAACCTGACGCCTATTGCAAAGGGGAAAACCCCCCCTGAAGCCAAAGAGCGCAGGGAAAAAACCCCTACAGTTGTTTAATCTAATGTGTAGGAGGTAGAAGGGAAGGGATAATGACGGCCCCGTGCTGGGGAGGGGCGCCCGGCGACCACAGGCGTAAACACCTTGGCCGCCAGGGTTAGCATTTACACATATTCAAAAGGCACCGTTGGACAAACTGTAGGAGCGCATAGCTGCAATATCAGGCTATGGAAATTTCCTCATGTTTAGGGCACAAATTATGGAGGGGCAAGAATATACGTTTGTCCCTCCTCCAGAAGTTTCTTAGGGAACGATGCCTCCTCTGCCGCTCCGTACCTATCCGATAATCCGACGCCCCTGTAAACGTTCACTGAAGGCCTGGGTTGCCGCTGCGTCACGTTGACGCTTATAATGTCTCCAAAACTAGGTTGAAGAGAGGAAAACGTGAATTGAACGCGAACACTTGTCATTTAAGAAGGGCAACGTATGATAAAGTATATGGGCATCTGGTTACATCTTCAGATGATCGAACAGAATAATCAGGTATATGTTTCTTGTCTAGGTTTTGTCACAAATTATGGGGGGGGGGCAAAAAGATACTTTTGCCCCCCCACGAGTTTGCCAGGGGGGCAGCTGCCCCCCTGCCCCCCGAATCCGCCGCCCCTGAACGAGAATGTGAATATTAATATTATAATTTAGAAGACAAAGCGAAATAATGACTTGAATAAACGAGATGATGGAAAAGGGAGGGAAATGCACCGGTCTGTTGTTTGAAACAACCCAACCCGCGCGCAATTCGGATCGGAGCAACCTAACTAATGCGGACCGTGGCAGAACACGTCCGCACCCGTCGGAGCCTAGTCGCCGAATGTGTTTTTTTTTTTTTTGAATTTTGCTCCCGACAGGCCGAGGCCCTGGTCGGGGTAGGGGACGGCAGCGCATCCTATTGTAAAATTTTGCACTACGCATGCGCAGTTGGGGTCCTCGGGTGCTAAGCTCCGCCCTTCGGCATATGACGTCACACGTGTGACATAACCTCGAGCAAAATCTTTCAGTTTTGCGCAAGAAGAAAATAGTAGCTTCAGGAGGCGAACGTGGCCCAGATTAAAGTTTACCCTCTCATATTTCTGATTGCAAGTGGTTAGTATGGTGTTTTTTTTTTGCTATCATTATCTTTCTTTTCAGTGGCACATTGGTATTGACCACATTTGAACGCATTTTACTCAGGTATTGAACGAAACCCACCAGTCCATCCGCGCCACGGTTCGCCGCGCGTCGCGTGGCCCTCGGCTTTGCGTGCCGGCGGAGAGGGGGCGGAGCCAGGCGGCCGACGTCATCGCATATGTGACTTCACACTCTGCAAAATATTTTGCGCGGACCCGAACACGGCCATGTAGGTATCAGGAGTTTGTTTACATTAATGGTATAGCCCATCATTGTCAATTGGTCAACATTTTTGGATCTTTTAATTCGTTAAGTGCTTGCTGAATGTAAGGCATTTATTTTAATCGTTTAATTGTTTTTTGAATGACCTCCTTACAAAATTATACTTTTCATTCATGTATTTTTGTTTTAGATGAATTTTCGGCCACGGGCCATGATCACATGAAGTGCGAGATATTCTAAATGATGAGACTAATTATCAGAAGCTTTCGAGCAATCCCACAGCCAAAAACGAAGCAAAGACGAAACAAATCTTCAAACAAACTTGCAAAGATAAACTTCCAGAGTCACTCATCAAGGACTTGACTTCAACGAACGCGAGAACGCCGGTCTTTTATGGTCTGCCCAAAGACCATAAGCCAGGAGTCCCTCTTAGACCCATCATTTCCAGTTGCGGTGGCCCCACTGAAAAAACGTCTTGGCTACTAGAGCGAATCTTAAACCAACTTCTCGACAAGATACCTGCTCATCTAAGAAACACAGATGAGTATCTTCGCCGACTACGAGAGCAGTACCCAGAGCACCAGCTGCCCCAAGACGCCATACTTTTCAGTATAGATGTGACAAACTTGTACGGCAGCATCCCTCTCAATGATGCTGTATCTGCTGTCGCCGAGCTTCTAGCGGAGCATGAAGATGATATCGACCTGTGCGGTCTATCCACGGAGGACGTCACACGACTTCTGACTCACGTTCTGGAGAACAACACCTTCAGATTCGATGACGACCACTACAAACAGCAAGTGGGGATCGCCATGGGGAACAAAGTGGCCCCTCCTGTGGCCATCATCTTCATGCACCACTTCGAGCAGAGCGCCATCAGAAACGCGTCTCTAAAACCAGATTTCTATGGCAGGTACATTGACGATTGCATAGGAGTGTGGACACACGGTCGCGAGAACCTTCTGAGTTTCATTGACTATCTCAATTCAATTCATCCAACAATCAAATTCACTCTTGAGGACAGCTTCTCTTCTGGTAAAGTAGCCTTTCTGGACACGCTAGTAACGGTAGATAACAATTTCAAATATTCAACAGAACTGTACATCAAGCCCAATCATTCAGGCATCATCATTCACCAAACCTCATCACATCCAATGGCCACGAAAAAGGCTGTAATACGTTCAGAGTTCCTACGGGCTATGCGAGTGTCCTCTGATACAGCCGCCACCTCCCGCTCCTGTCAAAAAATACAGGACTTATTTGAAGCCAACGGCTACCGGAAACAGCTCGTGCGACGACTTCACAGAGAGGTCGCACAAAGCTATAGGGGGGACTCAGATGCAGGAGGGCAACCCTCTCGACGCAAAAAAGAACCCGACTCTCTGGACGGATACTTAACTCTTCCTTACATTGATGAAGCTGTAAACGCCAAAGTGAAATCCATCGTTAAAAAGTCAGGCCTAAACGTACGCGTAGCATGGCGTAACACTAAAACTCTCAAAAGCGCTCTAACTCGTTCAGCTTTCTCTCAGCCACAATGCCCGTCTGGCACACGGACATGTCATGCTTGTGAGTCTGGTCTTAAAGGTAAATGCTTAACTTCTGGGGTAGTCTACAAAATCACCTGTGCGCTGTGCAAAGGGGGGAGGATGTCACATACGTAGGAGAGACAAAAAGACCCATCAGGCTGCGATTTAACGAACACCTTAGAAACGCTAAAAACAAAACACCGGATACGCCCATCGGAGATCATTTTACCGCCACTCATCAGGAGTATCTTGACACTTCAGGGAACACACCTTTATCGGTAGAAATCCTGCAAAAGACAAGTGACCATCCACACAGAAAAATATGTGAATCTATCCAAATTCGCAAACACAGACCGATTCTCAACCGAAACATATCTTCTTGGCACATTTTGTAGCTGTTATCACTCGCCGCAGACATCATGACGGACATTCATAAGTCATTAATTCATACCCAAGTATTTTGTGCCAAATGTGTATCATGGAAAGCAAAGTGTTACCTTTATAGTGATAGGATGAGGTTAAGTGTGTTTTTTCATGTTTCCATGCAGATATGTGCGAATGTAACGATTACTTGAGTGTACCCATTACCAAGTGTGAAAGTGCCTGTCATTCTTATCACGCGAAAAGTAGAAAGATAGAAACTGACGATGATTCGACTTGTACCTAATTTGTATTTTGACTTCCAATATTCTTATATTTGGCATTCATGTGATCATGGCCCGTGGCCGAAAATTCATCTAAAACAAAAATACATGAATGAAAAGTATAATTTTGTAAGGAGGTCATTCAAAAAACAATTAAACGATTAACATTTTTGGATCATGATAACACACTTAACCCTGTCTTGACCGGACTCGAATGACTTGAATTGGAAGAAGGTTTGATGGTTCAGGCATGAATGAGATTCAGGGTTCAAGTTATTGTCGAAACACCTCATGCAGATGACTTGAACCCACATCCCAGTTAAATAACTGACCTGAATATTTCTTAATAGTTACACAATATATTTATAAGTGTTTTTTTTTTTGCAATGCAAACAATTTAGAGATTCCCTGATTTGTTATTGTTACCTTATTTTAAAGTATTACCTTTCAATGCTTATCGTATGTTTTGAGAAAGTTTGAAGAGTTTGTTTGCTAATTCCCTGAATTCGGTACCTAGTCGGTATTTCCCCCTATTTCTGAAAATCGTTTGGGTTTCGGTATACTCGTACTTTCAGTGGTTTTGGTCGGCATCGGTTTGGTATCGGCCTCCAAAATTTCTGAAATTGACATCACTATAAGCATTGGAACAACTTCTACCAGAAAATATATTTTGCAGTGGCTAATATTGCTGTTATTACAATTTGAGAGCCTCTGAGTGTCCAAAGTTTGAATCACATGCTGATACTTTTTTGTACAAAATCAAAAATACTGGCATGCTACCGGCAAGACATGCCAGATACCACGAAAAAAACCTGCGGTAGTGAAAAATTACCGACATGCCGGTAGTGCGGCAGGGAAATTTGGCAACTGTAATTAACAACAGTTATCGCCGAGACACCCAAACACTGTTAGCTGTATTATTCAACAGCCGTCACCGGGCTAGAAAAAAGTGTAAAATTCATACACAGCCGCCATCGGGTGAAACAAACTGATCGACTACAATATCAATCGAAACTTTGCTACGGTTCGACTGCTGGCTATGAATGTCGATTCGGCGCAGAACTCACCTGCTGCACCCCATCCAAACATCTGATCCAGACTGTCCAGCACGATCGGCACCAGGGGCAGATAGAGGAGTGCCACGCGTGCGCGCGCACACTGCTCCTGGAAGCGCGGGTCGGCGTCGTGCCAGGCCAGCAGACTGCGCACCAGAGCGACAGCGCGCCGCTGCGTGCCTGGGCCGCTGCCGCCGCCGCCGGTCCGTCCACTGCAGCGAGCAAAGTCAACACACCTTCAGACCGCCGTCAAACTTCGACAACTTTTGACAAACCACGGTGCATGGCTCAGGAATGCATAGAGCCCTACAGCGACACGGAACGGCGCAAACGTTCTTTTAACATTCTTCCGCTAGCATGTCCTCAGATTTCACGTAAGGTCCACGGTTTAGCCTGCAGGGGACATAAACAGCCAAAATAGACGATTCTGCAGAAACAATTTTCTGCAATAGCTTTTGGCTCTAAACTTGCTCGAGCTTTCTTTCACCAGAATCGCGTTTCTCTGGTCAAGCGCATCAAATAAACTACCTATAGTATGATCTGAGAAGGTCGCTTTATACGAAAATTAATGGAAATTTGACCTAAGATCATGACCTGACCGGAAAAAGTTCGTGATGCATATTAGTCGATTCGTATCGTCGAGCTTGAGACATCAAAGGTGTTTTCATCGCTCTAGCATGTCTCTATCAAAAGTTATAACCGAAAAACTGTTGCATACCTTTCGCTACCTGATATGACCTCAGACGTTCGTCCAAAAAGGCGCCTTTTAGTTTTCTCCCGTTGACTTATAGGTAATTGAAGAGGTCGCAAAATTGACGTGACCTTAGGTCACCGATATCGCTATTCTGTGATGTTTATTTTGTTCATACTGCTACTCTTTTTATTCATTCATACTCTTTTATGAATTACTCCAAGTTCCAAAGCGCTCCGATACCTGGTGTAGCCATGGTAGGCACTGAAACATTTTCTGAGGTGAGGTCACTTAGCTGACCTGGTGACCTAACCTTGACAGAACTTGGTCTGAAACTTTCACTCACAACAAGTGTATAAAAGATGCTGATGTGTATCAAAAACGGTGGCGCACCGTTTTTGAGATATTAGCGAAAAACTGCAGCTGGTGTTAATGCACCCCTTCCCCATCCCCATACAGGACGTGGGTTAATAGAAGTAGTGTAGCATGGATGAACAGGTTTGGCAAAATATTGAGTAAACGCGTGCACTCGCGTAACATTAGCACTAATGGATTGTCACACATTTGATATACACCCGGCTCAGGGCCATGTAATACCGTTTCAGCTTACGCTTACGTCATTAAATTCAACGCTACAAAGATGATATTTACAAAGATCCATTGGGATCATAGCTTATAGGTGCTCAAAATGTTAACTTTCTTGCATAAGAAGTTATGAATACGAAAGTATGGTTAGAAACAAACAATCTTATACAGAGGCCATATTAGTAAAGGGCATC
Source organism: Amphibalanus amphitrite (assembly GCF_019059575.1). Classification (NCBI taxonomy): domain Eukaryota; kingdom Metazoa; phylum Arthropoda; class Thecostraca; order Balanomorpha; family Balanidae; genus Amphibalanus; species Amphibalanus amphitrite. The sequence continues at coordinate 1,586,546 of NW_024881509.1, read as the reverse complement.
CAGTTACATTATACAGAACACAAAATAAAGGAGGCTCATGAGGTCACAACTTAGAGAATTGAGTGACATGAAGATTGTTCACATACCAACAGAAAAGTTTGCATTGACAATTTACATAGAGGTAAGTCAAAGTAATGACTAATGAACAATACGTTACTAGGTACCTACCACATCACAATTCATGTTAGAATCTACATAATGATAAGACAATCTTGCATTAGACAACCATGAGGCTTTCCAGTTTCCAGCTAACACAATTGATTGATAAACAATAAAAGATGGTACTGACACATGTGGCTTGGCTAGGTAAAGGTATTTCAATCTATTGAAAGAAATATTTGATAAAATAAACTGAGATAAACAAAAGTATAACCAGTATAACGCCTTTTGGGGCGACTAACGGAGCGAGCGAGAGGGTGGGCCTTGCACGTGCGAAATTTCGAGGGGTACCTCCAGCTGACTTGTGCACGGCAACGTACTAACCCGTCTCTAGCGATGTGCCAAATTTGAGCACAATCGGCCCAGCCGTTCTCGAGATCTGGAAGCGGCACCCTGCACGTGCGCACGTGCAGAATGGGTCCCAACTGACTTGTGCACGGCACCCTACTAACTGGTCCCTAACCGTGTACCAAATTTGAGCGCCATCGGCCCAGCCGTTCTCGAGATCTGGAAACGACCCCTGCACGTGCGCACGTGCAGCAGCACCCCAACTCTGGCACATGGATATGCATTACCTAGTGGGTGCCTACCTACATGCCAACTTTCAGCGCAATCGGCCAAGTAGTTACCGAGATATTGCAACAATTACAAAACTGACACCTCTTCGTTTTGCACGTGGCACGTGCATAAGGGGTCACCCACATGCATCGGGAATAGTCCAATACTTGGTAGAAGGAATGAAACTACCCTACAAAAATTACCGCGTGTAAATCGGTCAAGTGGTTGCTGAGATATAAGCGTCGCAGAATCGTGACCATGAGTGTAGATGGGTAGCCATACGGCTTCCACGGTTGACAGTGATGGCATCAGTCATCTTTTTGCAAGCTCGTTAAAGATTTGGACTATACGAATGGAGTACGAAAAACGTCATCTCATGTAATGGCCTTGGATATATACCGTAAAATGATTATTCAGTATCTAAATAGAGCTCGTGACGTCATTTCAAATAACAAATGACTGTTCTACAAACAAACAAAGTGTTCTACCTTCAAGTATAATGAAAATAAATAAAAAATCAAACTGGAAATTCAAAAGTCTGGAGTTTTTTTTTTCTCAAAAGAATGTTCATTTTTTCTGCCTCACATAATTTTACCATACGGTTGTTTGTAAATATCATCTTTGTAGCGTTGAATTTAATGACGTAAGCGTAAGCTGAAACGGTATTACATGGCCCTGAGCCGGGTCAGTGGCGGATCCAGGGGGGGGGGGCATTTAGGGCCATGGCCCCCCCCCAAAGGCCTAAAGTGGCCTGTTTGCCCCCCCCCCCAAAACGTCAGAAAAATTGCTAAGAAAATATACCTTGATGGAGATTTTTAGCCACTTGGTGAAGTAAAGCTTTCCACAGCATAATGTGTAAGCAATATGGTAGCAGTGAGGGTCAGTCAAAAGCTGCGCGAGCGGAGTCGACCTTCAAAAAAAGACTGTTGTTGGCACCTGTTTATGGCGCTGCAGCTGGCAGTTGGCGGTGTTTCGCGTGGTGTGGCATCACTGGCGGATCCAGGGGGGGGGGGGCATGGGAGCCTGAGGTGCCGCTGACAGGCCCGTGGTACCCTTGCTAGGCCTGTGGTGCCCCTGGACCCTGGCAGGCCTGTGGTGCCCGTGCCTCTGGCGGGCCTAGGGTGCCCCTGCTAGGCTGCTAATGCCCCTGGGACCTGACAGGACTGTGGTGCCCCTGACAAGCCTAAAGTGCCCCCAACAGGCCCGTGATGCCCCCGACAGGCCCAAGGTGCCCCTGCGTGATGCCGTGATGCCTGCGAGGCCGGTGGTGCCCCTGCGAGGCCGGTGGGGCCCCTGACAGGCCCATGGTGCCCCTGCGAGACCGGTGGTGCCCTGCTAGACCGGTGGTGCCCCTGCGAGGCCGGTGGTGCCCCTGGCAGGTCTCTGGTGTCCCTGACAGACCTGGGGAAGCCCCTGACAAGCCTGTGGGGCCCCTCACAGGCCCGTGGTGCCCTTGCTAGGCCTGTAGTGCCCCTGGCGGGCTGGTGGTGCCCCTGCTAGGCCGGTGGTGCCCCGGGCACCAAGGGGGGGGGGTCATGACCCATGTGGCCCCCCTTGGATCTGCCACTGATACATAATATATTGATTTGTAAAGACGTTATGGCTTATGCAATTGCAGGCACTTGGTATCCCTCACTTATCCCTCATTGGGGGCTCTGGCGGGCTCCTGAGGGCCCATGTCTATCTCCGGGAGCCCTAGACGGGCTCCTTTTGGTCCTTCCAGTCCACTATAGCATAAGAGGTCTCCACGCGAGTCCTATACATCTGAGGGCGTACCCTGACGTCTGAGGTACCCAACTGCAGCTCCAATGGTCTCTTACACTGGCGGATCCAGGGAGGGGGCATTTAAGGCCATGCCCCCTTCCCAGAGGCCTAAAGTGGCCCGTTTGCCCCCTCCCCCAAACGATAATGAAACCTAGTTCAATCAGTGCGTGGCCCAGGAGCAGAGTTAGACAAGGGGTGTTTTACCACCTCCCGGCCCGCAAAGGGACCCAAGCACTGACTCGAAGCGGGTTAACTGGTCGACAAAAGCAATGGTAAGTGTTTACAAAGTAATATAAAGGCATGGGTCGGGTGGGCTACCAGTTATATATTTTTCTTTTTAGTTAAAAAAAATATTGATAGTGTCAGGGCTGTGACGAAAAATAAGTGGCCTAAATCCGATGAGAAAACAGGATTTGGGGGTACCCTAGGTTTGGCTCCTGCATGAGTTGCCCCCCCCCCCAAAACGCAAGCCTGGATCCGCCAGTGAGCCGGGTGTATATCAAATGTGTGACAATCCATTAGTGCTAATGTTACGCGAGTGCTACAAGTGCGCCTTGCATCTTTATTTTATTCCGACTTTTCAAAAGAATCACAACATCTTACGTTATTAGTCTGAAGGGCCTATAACGGGGAACCTTTTGGAATCATTACGGTTTTAGTCAAATTAAGATTTTTCATTGGTTAAACGATAATGACGTAATAAAACAACATTACCAAAACGTGAGCTAAAAATTTCGTTTGTCTTTTATTGGGAGACTCTCTCATAACGACAGCACAGCATGGCACCACACGTGGCACGATGCCAAAAGTAAGTAATCTGAAGAAGTTGATGCCATTTTTGAACTTGGAATTTTATTTGGAAAGTATTAGAGGTTGGTTGCTATTCTTACTATATCGAAATTGTGTTGCACATACCAATAGCTCATACGAGCATTTTGGATTGGGTTTTCATACCTGGTAGAAGTGGATTGCTGGATTATTTTGAGCAAAACTGACCTATTTGGCTTCCAGGTTTGATTTCCTAACATCTGTCCATAGGCGGCGGAACGGGGGAGGGAGTGGCATCAGGGCACCGTGCCCCCCCATAGATTTTGGCATTTTAACATTAGCCCTACTGGCGTTGCATGGAAAGAATGGGACCAAAAGTCTACAGTGCCCCGCTGCCACTGCATCTATCTGTACTGTTTGTTCATTGAATTAAAGCCTGTTGATGAGATTGTCATCAGTGCTGTCATGAAAAAGTGACAATTGGTCACAAAAAGTAGCAATGTGCATGTTCTTTGTTTATTTTTAATGTAGTACAAATGTTGTTGATTTAAATTCAAATTTAATGATGATACCTAATGATTACAACTGGTCTTAACCATGTCCACAAGTGACAATTCTCAATTGTATTGCACTGTAAGGTGTACAATTATGTAGGAAAGGGTTTCATTGGCTACATGTTGTCGTGAGATCCATACAGATCATAGGTCCTCCACAAATTTTTGCCCGCTGGTAGGGTGACCGGTTTTGCAAAAAGTTTCGAAAAGTTTTGCTCCCCAGGTCTAATCTAACGTATTTGGGGGTGCTGATCACGAAGCCGGCGGAAAAAATAAAAAAATCGATTTTTTTTTTTACCGCCCCGGCTCTTTGAATATTTCCGGTTTTCTCAATTTTTGCATGTTTTTGAATAATATGATGAATGTAATGAAAAAATATTAACAATGTATCGCTAAATGCATGTACCAGTCGATTCGGTATACAGCGGCGTCGAAATCGGCACGCCGCCTGCTTCACCGGCCTCGCAGGAAAGCATAAGGCTCGGAAGGTTTGCGTTAGTTACCCGATTCTCTCCATAGATGGCGCTGGCGTAGCCGCCCGCCGGCCGGTCGTTGCCGTGCCGTTCACGCCCCGGCGGTCACTTGCGACCGTCGTGGTCGTTATGCTACGTCTATCAAAGCACGACAGAAATGTTCACTTCATTTTTATGTTACTTCAGACATATTTTAGACCTAATGTTGAATTGGATAAATGACTGTCGTGAATTGGCGAAATAGTGGAGTGCGCTTGGGAGCCATTTACAGTAGCTAGGAACGTAGGTGGATTGATATAAGTAACATATGACACTGCGTTCACTGTTGATATGAAGTTTATTCACACTTTGTAGTCGGGTGACATGAGAACAAAGTGACTAACATACCTTGTGTACGACACATGGATGAAGCTAATGCTACTTTTCATTTTGTTTCGGTAGGCCCGTTTGTTCAGAGCGTAGCCGTCCTGTTGGTCTGCACCTGTTACAGCTGTGACTGATTCGGTGGTCAGCTTTACAGCCCTTTCGGTGGATTGGGTATGGCAGGGGACCCCCGTTTTAAGGGGAGTCTGTAGAAAGTCGCGCAGCTCATCCTCGCTCATGCGTCGTACACAAGGGGGCTCAATGTCTCGGCCCTCGTCAACCGCTCGCTGCACGTTAACCAGTTCCATATAGTTGTTCGCTTGAACGTTAATTTCCGGCAGCCGGAAGTGCCGAATGGGCTGCTGCTGTGGCGGTGGGGGTGGCAGCTTTGGCGGCGGTCGTGGTGGTGGTGGTGGTGGTGGTGGTGGTGGTGATGGCCGCCGCCGTTTCAGACGCCGCTGCTGCTGTTGTGGCGGCGGCAGCGGGGGCGGCGCCGGCGCCGGCGGCGGCGGCGGTGGCGGTGGTGGTGGTGGCGATGGCCGCCTCCTCTGTCGCCGCTGCTTCTGCTGTGGCGGGGGCGGGAACGGCGGCTGCTCCTGTCGCTGCCTTTTTTGACGAATGCTCTGGATTATGCGGACTGCATCTGCCCTAATGCCATGATTTTCATCGCCGAGCATGGCGAGCAGCACATTTTCCTCATGAGCCATGTAAGCATTCCTCTCGACGCTACTTTGCATGCACGCCAGCGACACGCCAGTGAAGTTCAGCCGCTGGCGGCGCAGCTGCTGGCAAACGCGTCTGAAACGGCGGCGGCCATCACCACCACCACCGCCGGCACCGCCGCCACGACCGCCGCCAAAGCTGCCACCCCCACCGCCACAGCAGCAGCCCATTCGGCACTTCCGGCTGCCGGAAATTAACGTTCAAGCGAACAACTATATGGAACTGGTTAACGTGCAGCGAGCGGTTGACGAGGGCCGAGACATTGAGCCCCCTTGTGTACGACACATGAGCGAGGATGAGTTGCGCGACTTTCTACAGACTCCCCTTAAAACGGGGGTCCCCTGCCATACCCAATCCACCGAAAGGGCTGTAAAGCTGACCACCGAATCAGTCACAGCTGTAACAGGCGCAGACCGACAGGACGGCTACGCTCTGAACAAACGGGCCTACCGAAACAAAATGAAAAAGTAGCATTAGCTTCATCCATGTGTCGTACACAAGGTATGTTAGTCACTTTGTTCTCATGTCACCCGACTACATAGTGTGAATAAACTTCATATCAACAGTGAACGCAGTGTCATAATATGTTACTCAGATCAATCCACCTACGTTCCTCGCTATTGTAAATGGCTCCCGAGCGCACTCCACTATTTCGCCAATTCACGATAGTCATTTATCCAATTCAACATTAGGTCTAAAATATGTCTGAAGTAACATAAAAATGAAGTGAACATTTCTGTCGTGCTTTGATAGACGTAGCATAACGACCACGACGGTCGCAAGTGACCGCCGGGGCTGTGAACGGCACGGCAACGACCGGCCGGCGGGCGGCTACGCCAGCGCCATCTATGGAGAGAATCGGGTAACTAACGCAAACCTTCCGCGCCTTATGCTTTCCTGCGAGGCCGGTGAAGCAGGCGGCGTGCCGATTTCGACGCCGCTGTATGCCGAATCGACTGGTACATGCATTTAGCGATACATTGTTAATATTTTTTCATTACATTCATCATATTATTCAAAAACATGCAAAAATTGAGAAAACCGGAAATATTCAAAGAGCCGGGGCGGTCAAAAAAAAAATCGATTTTTTTATTTTTTTCCGCCGGCTTCGTGATCAGCACCCCCAAATACGTTAGATTAGACCTGGGGAGCAAAACTTTTCGAAACTTTTTGCAAAACCGGTCACCCTACCGCTGGATCCACAGAGATCATAGATCTGACCCCTAAGTTTTGTCGAGAGATCCATTCGGATCATAGATCCAACCCCTGAATTTTGTCGAGAGATCCACTCGGATCATAGATCCAACCCCTCTATTTTGTCGAGAGATCCGCTGAGATCATAGATCCAGCTCTCGGATCCATGCATACGTCTGCCAACACGTCTGTTCATGCGGTAAACAGTGATGGTTGGTACGTTTAACGGTACAGTGCACTGCAGGGCACATACGAGTACATTCGCACACATTGGGTGAAACGTGATCATCAGTTGTCAGTATTTGCTTTTGCTAGGAGGTATTTTTTCAGTTCAAATTTTGAGGCATTCCTCATTCTAGTGGGCAAACTATTCCACAACTTAGAGCCATGATATGACAGTGAATATTTCATAAAAGCTGTTCGCGGAGCAACCAGATCTAGGTTATCCGACTGTCTTGTCTCACGGTCAGATCTTCTACTTATAAAGAGCGAGGATATCAATGGTGTTGTAATCTCCGGAAAAAGCAGACACTGACGAATTATATTCAATACAGCAATACAGTTAGATACCATTCGTGACCTAAGATGACCTCAGGGCATAAACAGGGGTCACGGACACCATTTTCATGTTCAGTGTGTCTAAACCACTTGTAATTCAGTGTTTGGGAGTGTTTATCATGTCTTTCGTCCAAAAGAGGCGCATTTCAATTTTCTCCCATTGACTTATAATGGGGAGGTCGCAAAATTGACCTGACCTTAGGTCATCGATATCAAAATTCTGAGATATATCTTTTGTACATGCTATTGCTCTTAGCAATCGCTGAAAGTTTCAAAGCGATCGGTCACTCGTTGTAGCTATGACAGACATTGAAACTTTTTATGAGGTGAGGTCACTTCAAGTGACCTGGTGACCTGACCTTGAATGACCTTCGTCTGAAATTTTCACAACATGTGTAGAATTGATGTATGATAAGGTATACCAAAAACGGCGGCGCTCCGCGCCGCCGTTTTTGAGATATTCGCGAAAAACCACAAAACTCTGAGTGCATTAATTAAATACCCAGATTTCTAATGTAAATATTTCTCTGCAAGTGCAGCAGAGAAAAATTTACCCCTCTGGCGGTAATTTTACACTTATGAGTACCGGTATCCCGATTTCTCCGGATATAAAAACCCGGACAGAAATAAGTACACACCATTTATTTTGGGTCCCTGTACACCTATGGTTCTTTTGACATACATTATAGCAAATGTACCTGGCATGGGTTTACAGTACCATGCAGATTCGGGTACCATTACCAAGAAGAGAGGGCACCTCTACCTAACAAACCAGAATCGGTGGTGTAGGGCTACTCCACCAGCATGTTTTTCTACCACTTGTTATTGAAAAACAGGTACCTATAACATGCATCAACTCGTAAGGGTGACAGACGCCTCGTGGCCGGTTGCTGCCGTTCCAGTCGTGTCAGTGGACGGCGCTGAGGGCCGAACGGGATGCCGTATACCTATGAGCTGTGACTGACCTGGGTGGCAGCGTGGCCCGCAGCTCCTGCAGCACCAGGCCGGCCAGGTAGTGCTGCTGAAGGAAGTGGACGCTCAGCTCGCCGAAGCGCGGCCGCTCGTTAGCCACCAGCGTGGATAGGTAGGAGGACTGCGAGCTGGCCGAGCCCACCGACGGTGTCGGAGACGCCGCCACCAGAGCACCGCTCAGCGGCGTACAAAACGGCAGATTCAGCGAAAAGTAGTGCTCGTGCGAGCACACGATACGCAGAAAGTCCAGCTGCAATTAGGACAGTGGTTAGCTGCACAGCTGGACAGCGCAGCCACAGGCTATTTGGCCACTGTCAGGAACTCCACTGACACAGCGTACATACGCCTGAGCACCATTCGCACACCTCGCACACTCACAGGCGGCGGACCAGGGGGGAGGCCTATTTTAAGGGAATTTGACTGGGGGGGGGGGCAACCTGGAAAATTGTCTTTAATAATCCATTACCCCTCGCCCGTATTGGTGTTTTCCAGCTGCGAACGTATATGGGGGGGGGGGGGGTCCGTTGGACCCTCCCCCTTGCCGTTTCGCCAGGGATGCGGAGCCGTGGAAATTTCAGACAGCTCCGGCTCCGGCTCCGGCTCCGGAGAAAAAAATCGGCTCCGGCTCCGGCTCCGGCTCCGGGTGAAATGTCATGGCGGCTCCGGCTCCGGCTCCGAGTAAAATGATCCGGCTCCGGCGGCTCCGGCTCCGGCTTCTACTCACTCAGTACATCCCCTAAGCGATCAATTAAATACGGGTGGAAGAAAAAAGGCGATGGGACTGGTACACGTTGCTTCTGCATTTGTATAACAAGGCTATTTTGAATACCACATTGTTTTGCGCCTTGTACTGTCAAACCGAACTAGGTAAATAATTGTTTCCTCTTAACCCGCGACCTGGTGGGGGGGGGGCTATTTTTTGCCCCCCCCCCCTCCAGACTTTTCGATATATCTCCAGAACCGCTGCGCCGATCGTCACCAAACTTTCAGTACCCTCCCGGACATCAATTTTACACATTGTGACCAAAAACTTTTCCAAAGGCTATGATAGGTTGGCCGGAAATGACGTCAGAGTGACGTCATGTTCTGCCGTTTTCGACCCAAAAAAGGGTTTCGCGGGAAGACCTGTCAGGCCTATAGCTTTGCAAATACAGAAAAATGATAAGGACATAAAAGCTGTAGATTGGACAGGGCTACAAACTGCTATCTCGGATTTTTGAAATTTTTGGATTTTGACCCCCAAAAATCAAAAAATAGATTTTTTGGATATAATAATCGAAAAATCCAAAAAGTTTTTTGAATTTCGCAAAAACCGGAATATATGTGATAGTCCTTAACGCCTTCCATCCACATACCAAATTTGAGATTGATACCTCTTTTTTGGCAAAGTTATAGCGAAAAAAACTGTTCAAAATTGATGACGTCAAATTTTCAAACTCAATTTTAAGCAATTCTAGACCCCGTAGCGCAAAACAAAGACCACCATTAGACTCCCCGTGACGAGCTGCATCGAATCAATACCCATTTTATGCAAAACTATCAACTTTAAAATTTGACCTTTTTGGCCTGACCTTGACCTGACCTTGACCTGAACTTCACCAGAAAGTGACCTAAACCGTACCTGATAGTCTTATAACCAACACCATTGAGTTGAAAATGAAAAATTGGCCATAAAACATGTATCACACAACCTTAGTAAAGTTGGGCTCATGTGACCTATGTTGACCTCGAAAGGTCGAAAGGTCAAAAGTTGACCTTAGGTCACGTGATCTAAGGTCAACTTTTGACCTTTCGACCTTTCGAGGTCAACATACATATGTTTCGATGCGGATCGACGAGAGGATCACGATGGTGCTATTAGTTTGTTCCTAGCTGGGATACCTTGAAAGTTATTCGAGAAAAACTTTATATATATGTATAGTGCCGCTATTTTGACTTCCTTTTCGCTCCTGTGACGTCATCTTTGACTTGACCTGAAAATGACCTCAGTAAAAATTATAGACCTTATCCGTGTGTACCCTTTACCGTTTACCGCTTGTCGCTATCTTGCTTTATTCTCGAGATCTCGCTGTCGCTCCCGCTCGTAATAATGGACAGGTCATAAAAATGACCTGACCTGAGGTCAACGCAGGGCGATAACCACTTTTTTATTATCGCATATGAGTGACAATTGATAAGGCTTTAATCGTCATCAGACAAAATTGCAACTTTCAGTGGGGAAATATCAAGGTCACTCTTCGAAAAATAGGACAAAAGGTCACGTGATCAAAATTTTTAAAAATTGAAAATTCGAGATAGCCAAAATGTTTGTTGGTTGATTGTGAGTTGAACCATATAAAGTTTTTATCGTAAAAAACCAATAGTTTCTGAGTTATAGGCCGCCAAACATAGGGCTGCAGCGCGAACTCCAGGAATTGCCCGAGGCTATATCTCGGAAACCGTTGTTCGAAGAAAAAAATCCTTGCCACAGCTGGCTTCCCCGCCGATCACAACCCCTTACACCAGTTTTCAACGAAGAATAAAATATGATGGTGCAAATCTAATTTTTTATTTGTCGATTTGTCGTGGAACGCCCCGGAAGGAAAAAAAGAACACAATGAATTAAACGATTCCGTCCTTATTGGTTATCATAAAGGTTCCGTCCCTCCACCCCTCCCCCTTCGTTGTTTTGCTAGGATGCGTTTTTCGTCTAAATGATCAAGAGCTTTAGTAAATGAAACAGGAATTATTTCCTGCAATATTTTCTAATAAATATCGTCACAAAGAATGCAATAAGACTAAGAAAATACTGTGTGATCGCTATATAGGTATAATAAAATGAGAACCTGCAATTATTTGGGATCAAATTTGAATTTTAATGGGACCGGGGGCTGTTGTCTGCTACGACACATAGCCTTGGCTACGATCAAGGATAGAAGTATGTAATATGTTGTAGTCTTTCCTGCTAGGCTGAAACCCACCAAAGATTGTTTTTGCGTATAAATGTGGTAATGCCTATGTCTTACTCAGTGATAGGGTGTCTAATAATAAGCGGTAAGGGAACAACGCAGACACCCTGAGTTAGCGTGGCGGCTCGGGACAGGCGGTAGAGATAAAAGAGGAGGGATACTGGTAAGGCAACTTATCGCTCTAGGGGACGACGCGGCGCGCGGCGAACGCGCGCGACGGCTCGGGATGAAAGGGAGGGAGAGAGGGAAGGAGTAGGTAGAGAGAGAGAGAGAGAGAGAGAGAGAGAGAGAGAGAGAGAGAGAGAGAGAGAGAGAGAGAGAGAGAGAGAGAGAGAGAGAGAGAGAGAGAGAGAGAGAGAGAGAGAGAGAGAGAGTGAGAGAGAGAGAGACGGGGGGCGCAGGTGTTGTTTTGACGAACTGACGCTAAAGAGGGGGGAGGGGGCGCGGGGGAAGAAATGGCCTGTGGATCTTCTCTGTGTGGGGACAGCGAGGACAGTCCAGCGAGAGCGCTTGAGCATGGCGGAGTGTATAAATTTCTCTGCGTGCAAACAAGAATTTTAAGTGCTAACGAGAAGTTGTAGTGCCACGTGACTCAGACCTCCAACCGTGATACCAGTCGAGGCGCCAGAGGACACAGGACACAGGCCAGGTGAGGGTGGAGCTACTGGGAGGCAGTTGCAAACACCTACCACTTACTGGATATTGCATCTCAAGGTGTCCACTGTCCAATCCTGCCTGTTAATGTGTATGCCTGATAAACAACGATAGCTGCAGATCGATAAGGTGGCGGTCTATAGGTACTTGCTCTGCATGTCAAATTGACTAATTTTCGTGTGAAATAACTCCCGACCAATGTCATACAGTTCACATATCGATTAGCATACAGCCTGAAACACATTTCGCACAAGTTGCTCTCGCAACCAGCTAAATGTCGTATCAATGAAGTAAAAAAGCGCTGCTGAAGAGCAGCGCTATTTCTGATGCGTTATTTTTCACGAACAACGCAAAGTCTTACGTCACCAGAGGCGTCTTTGTCTCTTTATAATACGGAAACGCGTCCTTTTGGGTGGGGGTAGCGTCAATCTGGCTTCGTTCTTTTAACGGGTTCCGTCTTTCGTCTTCGTCCTTTTATGATAACAAAATTCCGTCTAATCTCAGAAATGACGGAGCGTCCCTCCGTTCTTTTCTTTATAAGAATGGCCACTGGACGCAGATGAAGCCGTGACGGTGGCCCCCACCGCTGCTGCGCTGCTGTACCGCTGGTGACACCGTCGGCGGCGCCGGCGCACAGTGTGGCCAAACGCCAGATTAGCGCGAATTTAATAAAAAAACGAATTTTGGAATTTTGACTTTTTATAACCATCAGTCGATAAGAAATTGTCCAAAGTATGTCAATATCACAATACTTTGGTTCAATGTCTTCCTTTCGGTGTCCAAAAAGCTAGCTAAAGTGGACATACGCAATGCCGGTCCCGGCTGTGCTGAAATCGTCGAAAACCCGCGTCACGTTTACAACGCATTTTTGCGTAATTGTCGGAAAGGTTTGGAAATAATTGGAGTGGCATATGACTACTGAGCCTATATTTGATAGTATACCCGAATTCTATAGGTATCCTTGGACTAACCGATGAGTTATGCTAATTTGAAAATGACCTTTTCAGACATCCCCTGAAAACACTGTCCATCTTAAAAACGTAGAGATATAAGAAAATGGCCAAAAAACTCCACGCCAAATCTACGATGAGAAGATTCGCCACACCTTTCTGGACATGATCCATTCAAGAAACCCTGCCCCAACCTGCCCCCCCCCCCCCGCGGCCTTTGGCTCAGCTTTGAACGTATCGGGTTGGCCCGCCCGGGGAGGTCCGGCTACAGGGTGGGCGCGGCGGCGGCTCCGTAACCTTACGCGGATGGCTCAACCGCTGTATTTCTAACTTGTTATATTGCAGAATACGGTCGCCAATGAATAAATCTTGGCAATTTTTTTAACCCTCGCCCATATAGGGGGTGAGGGTGGGGGTCGAAAGGACACCTCTCGGTTTTTTGCAAAAAGCTCATGTAAAAAGCGGCCGATCGCGACGAAACTTTCAGTACCCTCGAGTTTCTCAATTTTACACCTACCCTTTAAATTTCACGACCCTGACCCCAATGACCTTTGACCTGTGACCCATTTCTCGAGACCATGTTTGGCCGGAATCAAGATTGGGCGTATGTTTGCTTGCATTAGCCGCGCGTTTGCAGTCTTTTCGTGGTTTCAAGCGTCTAAACATGTGATATTATGATGTTGGTCCCATGCATTATGGTTGGTGTCAAGATCACTTGAAGGTCAGGTCAGTTCAATGACCTTTGATGACCTCGGTTCACCTTTTTTAGTTTTACATGCTTCCAGGCTAGTTTTTGGAGCTGATTTCGAATTTAGTAAGCATTTGAACATTTAGAAAGAAGTTTTGGTGCCTTCGTAACATGCAACGAAGCAGTCACTGGCGGTTGACACCTATTAATTATAAATACCGGCAGGACTGGTTGGTCTGACCTGACCTGACCCGACCTACGTTCGCGGCTAGCAAAACACCAATACGGGCGAGGGTTAATGACATGAAGGTGCTTATGGTGTAAGTCTTTGTTTTACTCCCATTGCTGAGGTTCAGTCCTATCGGCGCGTCTATTTCAGCAACCATCTACCGATTCATGTGCTTCACCAGGAGCATTCACACAGACACATAATTAGATGGTGATTTTTTTAAAAGCAAACTTTGGACAATCATAAGAATTTACCAAAGAAATTATGATTTCGTAAACGAATCCTCCTACTAGCATGCCCATCATTGCTGGGACCCACAATTTTTTGCCTCTTATTTGCGGTTAAATTCCAGGATTTCGTAATCAGAGTCGGAGTCGTTCGGAGTCAACAGTTCTGACCTCAGTCAGAGTCGGAATCGGAATCAATTTTGGAATCCGGACCAAGACTCGTAGTCTGAGTCACCGAAAATCCATCGACTGCGTGGACTTGCGATGGCTGCGGAGTCAGAGTCCGAGTCGATCGTATAAGTCGACAGTTTTGCCCGGAGTCAAAGTTGAAATTGACTTTAGAAGGCCGTAGTCGGAGTCGGATTAACTCCATCGACTTCACAGCCCTGGCCTGGTAAGCACATCACCCGTCGTAAGCTATAGTTCTCCTTACTTTTAGAGGCGGAACTATGGCATTATATGTCAGCAAGCATTTATAATGCATCATAAAAGGTCTCACATAGGTTTAAGTGTCAATTTTGAAACCAGGGAACCATTTCCAACGGATCCGAGCAGCGCTGGGATTTAATTCGCGCTAAACTGGTGTTTGGCCACACTGTGCGGCGGCCCAAGTCGCTGCCGGCGGGGCCGCACTGGAGTTCGGGCCGACGCCAGCTGGCTCCGGCGCACCGATGGATGCTGCGCCTGTGGAACCTGCTGCTGACCCGATGGCTGACATGCCTGGGACGACGGGCACCGCAGCTAGGGACGGCGAGGCTCCGGCGAGGCCGCGCTACAACCTACGGCCGCGTAAACCGCACGTTGTCAAAACTGGATGTTTTGATTCGGGTGGGAGGGATGTTGTAGACGGCCAAATACGGTACGGGGATCGGTGCGCGGGAGCGGGCCGCGGCCGCTGTGCTGTCGAGGCTCCGCCCTAATCAGTAATCACGTGATTGCCTGGAGGTGTGCGTCGGCCCAGCCCGGGTCGGCCGGCCGGGGAGAATACAGTTCATGCCGAGAGACGAGCGTGTGTGACTCTAGTGGCGGGGATGACAGACCCCATACTGCTATATGAGGGCAGGGTTTTCAAATCCCTGCAACGACTCCTAAAGCCCTGCGCTTTCCATTAACTACGGCCTTGGAGGACCCGGCACTGGCCTAAGAGCCTACATGGATATCTGAGCGTCTATGAAGGTCCCTAAATTCCCAAGCCCATGCCAGTCACTGAAAGACTAATGCGCTGTCTGATGGCTAACACCGCCCTTGGAGCGCGCAATAGCGGCCCACATTCCTCAAGAACGTTGATTTGAGAGGCCACCATGTCGGTGTCAATGGGCTCCGCTTCTCGGTTTTCGATTCCTTGTGCAAACTGGACCTTGATTTTTCGGTTTGAAACAAAATTTTCCCGATAAAATTGTTAAGTTTTCTTTGAACTTTAGAAAAAGTGAGCCTTTTCATCGATTTCTGGAGCTTCGGGGGGGGGGGGGGGTGAATTCGCCCAAAATACCCACTCTGGATCCACCAGCGAGGTTTTGTGCTTTGGGCCGGACCCCCCCCCCATCCCATCCCAAAACCGTGGCGGAGCCCCTGGGTATCACGGAAGTTTTTCTTAAACTACACGCCTGCCCAATGGAATCGCGTCCCTGCCGGTGTGAGAGGGGCTCGCTCAGCGGCGCTGTGTCGCAAAAGAGCGAGAGACTGGCTGGAGGGAACGCGAACGGAAACGAAGGAACGCGAAAACTTCATCATATGTGGGTAATATCCCCGCTCTTTAGGTACATCCTAGCCAAGATACCATCCTAGTAACTAAAATACAGCGAAAAATACATAATTTTGCTTTACGGGCAAACTTTTGGCATTTGCCCACCCAGTGAAAATTTGTTATCCGAGGCCCTCGATTTTGTCCCTGTGCTAAAAACGCATGGCGTAATTGAATGCTGAAGTTACGCAATGTTCGCCTCACCTTCAGATAGATGAGCTGGGCGCCGCTGGTAGTGGTGCGCTGAGACGCCATCTCACGGCAATAGAGGCGCACCAGTCCCAGGACAAAACTACGGTCCATCACCGACAGCAGGTCATTGATGAAGAACGCCAGCGCTGCGTTCAACCGGCTCACGTCCTGCCACAGAGAAAGAGATAAAACATAGGAGGAACTCTTTTCTAGGGAAGTCAGTGTGGCAAATAGGCGTCAAACCTGCAATGTCCGATGGTCAAGTTGAATAAAATGCTACACTAAATCAATCCCTATGGCAAAGATAACATGAATCTGGATTGGACACGACACCAGCCTGATGCAGAATGGGGCCGAAATTTTCGGAATGGGGAATCGACTGCTTTTCTGTGAAAACTATCCCGTTTGGGCTGCCACCTGAATGGTAATATCTTTACTTCGACGTTTTTTTATGTTTTTTGCTCACATTTCTTTAAAAAAAAAAAATGAAAAAAATGTAGTCAGCGGTCATGAGTTGAGTGAATGACATGATGTGTGATGTAGCATGATGGACACAATAGGGAATGTGAGTAGCGTATGAGTCAGGCGCGCGGCGAGACTGAGCTGCGGGACGTGACCCGGTGACCCAGTGTGAGTCATCCGCCGCCGCCGCCGGACGTCGGGGCGGCCGGGTTACGCCCCCTGATCAGTTGCACAGGGGATGACGTATGACAATGTGATTGGCTAATGATGATGCGCGATGACGTGTGCGTGAGAGCTATGGTCTGGTTGGGAGTGTGATTGCTGGGCAGTTGGCTGAGAGGCTCGGAGGAGAGCGGAATATAGCTTTCTTGGTTACGTGGAAGCAGGAGTTCTAAATCGCTACAAGCTATTTCGGCATTTCGACATCATCATGGACACACCGACAGAGACGGGCGCTGTGGTGCAGGAATCTGAGCAGGTCCGTCTCGGAGCTGGACTCGATCCTCGCCTCATCGACGAGTACGACGGGAGCGGCGACGTCGTCGAATGGCACACGCAGGCGTCACTGCTCTGTGAGTATCGCGGTGTGTCGGCGGCGGAGGTGTTGCCCATGCGGCTGAAAGGTGGTGCTTTCGCCGTGTGGTCACAGCTGTCCGCGGTGGACCGCCGGTCAGCAACGGCGACACGAGACGCCTTGTTTAAGGCGTTCGCCATGGACGACTTCGCGGCTCACACAGCATTCGTCGCACGTCGGCTAGAGCCGGGAGAGAGCGCTGATGTCTTCCTGGCGAGTCTGCGCCGCTATGCTGCCCTGTTCGGCGGCGTGACGGACCGACAGCTGGTAGCTGCCTTCGTCAACGGTCTGCCGGCGTCCGTGGCGGACACAATCCGAGCAGGAACCAGGTCAGAGCAACTCAGTCTGGAGAGCACAGTCGCCCGCGCGCGGGCGGTGCTTGGTAATGACCAGACGCAAGCTGTGGCGGCGGTTCACAATGATCTGCAGCGGCGGCAGCGACCGAAGCGCCCACCTCGTCCCAGACGCTGCTGGACGTGTGGGACTGAGGGTCATCTCGCCGCGGCCTGCCCAAACGCCTCGGGGGACGTGTCAGCGCGAGCACTGTCCCCGGAGCAATAGATCGCGTCCTCCCTGTGATCCAGAGCAAGGTAGACGGTCGTGAGCGGCGTGTATTAGTGGACACTGGTTGCACAGACACGCTCGTGCACAAGGATTGTTGTGAGCAGTGGACACCGCGGACGGTGATGATGAGGACTGTGAACGGTGGGTCGTTGCGGTGTAGTGGGACGGCCAAAGTCACCATGGAGTGCCAAGGCAAACGAGTGACGCTCGCAGCCTTTGTCGTGCCTGATCGTCCATTGGGAGTGGACATGGTGCTGGGCATGTCGGGCATCACGGCCCTAGGTGGCATCAGCCTGAGGACGCCGACAGACGTGCGGATCTGTGCGGCGGCGGCGGCTGAGGTCGACCCCCAGGGGCTGGCGCTGGATGCAGCAGACTTCTCGGCCCGGTTCGAGGCACGAACTGGAGAGTGGACGGTGGCATGGAAGTGGGCAGACGGGGAAGGCCCGGAGTATCTGCAGAACCAGGTCGCCCAGTATGCCGTGCCGCCGGAAGCTCGATCAGCATATGACGCCGAGCTGGAGCTGTGGATCCGGGAAGGATGGCTGCAGCCGTACGACGAGCGGGTGGATGGCCCAGTCCGAGGTTTAATCCCTCTGATGGCGGTCCCGCAGCCAAATCAGGACAAGGTGAGGCCTGTCCTGGACTACCGTGAGCTGAATGGTCACATAATCGCACACACTGCAGATGCGGACGTTTGCGCCGATCAGCTTCGTCGCTGGCGGCGGCATGGCGCTCGCATTGCTGTAGTGGACTTGCGGAAGGCGTACCTTCAGCTCCGGTTGGATCGGCGGCTGCGACCGTACCAGACGGTGGAGGTGCGAGGTCAGAGATACTGCCTGACTCGCATCGGATTCGGCCTGAGCATCGCACCGGCTGTCATGAAGGCCGTGGTAAGAGCCGTCCTGCTCCAGGATGAAGTGGTGGCCCGAGGAGTGCTGCCCTATGTGGACGATCTCCTGGTGGACGAAGAAATCGTCAGCGCGGACCACGTGGTGGAGCACTTCGCCCGGTACGGCCTGGACTGCAAGCCGCCGGAGCGGGCGGCGGAGGGAGCACGGCTGCTCGGACTGCGGGTGAGTGCGGTCGCTGGAGAGCTGTGCTGGCGTCGTGACAACCCAGTGCCGGCGCCCCCGGAAGTGCTGACGCGTCGGGCTGTGTTTGCTTGGTGTGGTCAGCTGGTGTCCCATCTGCCAGTGGTGGGATGGCTGCGACCAGCGGCCGCGTGGCTCAAACGGCGCGTCAATGCTCTAACAGCAGGATGGGACGACCCAACAGAGGACGTGGGGCTGCGCGGGCAGGTCGATCATGTCGTGACCCGACTGAACGACAGTGACCCGGCTCGAGGCCCATGGCGGCTGAAGGGGGGCAAGTTGGTGGTCTGGACGGACGCTAGCTCTATCGCGGCCGGCGTCGTCCTGGAGGACCCCGAGGGTGGCGTCGTGGAGGATGCGAGCTGGCTGCGGCCTGAGTCGAAGGCGGCGATGCACATAAACATGGCTGAACTGGACGCGGCGCTCAGCGGCGTGAACATGGCAATCGCCTGGGGCATCACCATCATCGATCTCTGCACGGACTCGGCTACGGTCCACAAATGGATCGATGACGCCCTGACCGGCCGCTCGCGCCTGCGGACGAAGGCACACGGGGAAATGCTCATCCGCCGGAGGATCGACGTCATCCGTCAGCTGGTGGAGGAGTTCAACCTGAGGCTGACAGTCGTCCTGGTGAAGTCCGCAGACAACCTGGCGGATGCACTGACCCGTGTGCCAAAGGAGTGGCTCCAAACACCGGACCCAGAGCCTGCCGCACGGCCGGTGGCTGCCGCGGCAATCGCGGACCCACGGCCGGATGTCGACCCCGCACGGATACGCGCAGTGCACGAAAGTACTGGACATCAGGGAGTCCGTCGGACCCTCTGGTACGTGCGGCGGAATGAAGACGCCCGTGCCACCCGGTCGGCAGTGCGCGCCGTGATCCAACAGTGTGATGTGTGCCAGTCCATTGACCCAGCACCGGTACGTTGGCAGCAAGGGTCACTGAGTGTGCCGCTGACGTGGGAACGGCTGGCGATCGACGTTACGCACTACCGGGAACGGTCCTATCTGACTGTTATTGATTGTGGACCATCCCGGTATGGAATTTGGCGACTACTGCGCCGGTCAGATGCGGCTGAGGTGACGAACCAGCTGGAAAACATCTTCCTGGAAAGAGGCGCGCCCGCAGAGCTTCTGCTGGACAACGCCACGGAGTTCCGCAGTCGTCGGATGGCGGCATTCGCCGCGCGGTGGGGCGTCCGGCTGCGCTTCCGGGCGGTGCACGAGGCGGGCGGCAACGGCATCGTCGAGCGCCACCATCGGACAGTCAAGGTGATGGCAGCCCGACAAGGCTGTACAATCGGGGAAGCAGTGCACCGCTATAACGCCACGCCTCGTGACGGGATGCATCCTAGCAGCGCTCCTGCAGCAGGTGTCTTCCAGCGCGCTGGCCACGACCTCCCGCTGAACATCGACGAACCCGGCCGAGCGGTGTCCAAAGTGGACGATGGCGTCCAGAGTGCACGCAAAGCGTTCCGGGTCGGTGACGCTGTGTGGATACGCCGCCGAGGTCAGCCGACGCGGTGCACGGACGTGTCGCGGCGGGGCGTGGTGACCCGACTGTTACCGGCACCACTGGTGGAGGTGGATGGTGCCCCGTGGCATGTGCGCTGCGTCCGACGACGGTTCGAGGAGGTTGGCGACACAGACAGTATGAGTGACTGTGAGTCCGAACCTGAAGACTGCCTATCAGAGATCAGGACGCTGCGGCTGCACGAGAAGCCGTCCGGTTCGGTGTCGGGGACGGGACAGGACACTGACCCCCCGCCTCCCGAGCCGCCCGATACGGGAGCACCGGTGGAGACGAGTGAAGATGCAGCTGACGTTCCGAGTGAGACGTTCAGCGGTGCACGGGAGGACGCTCAGAGTGAGGTTACGGAAGCCCAACGAGAACAGAATGGCCAAACCGTACTGCGGCGTAGTACACGTGTGAGAAGAGCCCCGGAAGAGCTGTATGGACAGAGTGTGCCAAGCGAGTGTATCGATGTTGATGATGAATAATGATGATGATTACTGATAATCAGGTGGAGGTGTAGTCAGCGGTCATGAGTTGAGTGAATGACATGATGTGTGATGTAGCATGATGGACACAATAGGGAATGTGAGTAGCGTATGAGTCAGGCGCGCGGCGAGACTGAGCTGCGGGACGTGACCCGGTGACCCAGTGTGAGTCATCCGCCGCCGCCGCCGGACGTCGGGGCGGCCGGGTTACGCCCCCTGATCAGTTGCACAGGGGATGACGTATGACAATGTGATTGGCTAATGATGATGCGCGATGACGTGTGCGTGAGAGCTATGGTCTGGTTGGGAGTGTGATTGCTGGGCAGTTGGCTGAGAGGCTCGGAGGAGAGCGGAATATAGCTTTCTTGGTTACGTGGAAGCAGGAGTTCTAAATCGCTACAAAAAACGTGTTTTATTAGGACCGTATATTGCAGCATTCACAAGTGGTTATCAGCTATGCAATGGTTACAACTTACAAGACGCCATAACGAGTGGAGATAGAGCGAAATACGCAGATACTCATAAAACATAATGACTAATGAGCATGTTCGCCTCACGCCTGAAAGGGTACGCTCGCCGTTTTCCGCCCCCTCCAAACTGTGACACGTCGAATACGTGCTTAGCAGCGCCGGGCAACGCAGGTGGACAATCCTCCCGACCGACGGGGCCGGGCGCTGCTCTGCAGTGGCGGTCGCTGCACTGCTCGCACTCCACCATTGACCGGTTCGGAGTTGGTGGACGTCAACCGCAGGAACCGTCCTGTCGCCATCAGTGATAGCTGGTGGTAGCAGTGATCCCATTAGCTGTCTGTGCCTTCCGGCCAGCCATGCCTGGATGGTGCGGGCCCTCGTGGGCGGCTGCGTCTCCGTGGGCCGTCTAGAGGTCCACCAGGACTCGATTCTGATCGACATCGCTCGCTTTCCTGGCAATGACATCGACTCTCACATCGCACTCCAGGCCGCGGCGCGAGGGCACCCATGGACAGTCCTCGGAGAATCCTTCAGCTCAGCAGGGAGCTCTGGACGGCTGAGCTGTTGCGGAGAGAGGCGGCGAAGGCGGATTGGGAGTCGTTTAGGCAGAAGGCTGTTAAGAGAACAGTTTGGCAGAAGGCTGTTTAGAGAGCAGACATTCCTTAGACACGCAAAACAGATTGATTTGTAAAGCAAACAAGTAGTAAAAGTCATCTTAAGTTGGTGGGGCAAAATGGCAACAGCCGCCCCAATGACTGTAGGCACAGAAGGCTCCACCCCTGATAGAGAAATCAAAGAGATAGAGAAAGAGAGAGAGAGAGAGAGAGAGAGAGAGAGAGAGAGAGAGAGAGAGAGAGAGAGAGAGAGAGATAGAGAGAGAGAGAGAGAGAGAGAGAGAGAGAGAGAGAGAGAGAGAGAGAGAGAGAGAGAGAGAGAGAGAGAGAGAGAGAGAGTGGCGCAGCCAGGATTTCGTTTCGGGGGTCATCGCCTCCAAAGCGGGCCCCCTATGAGTATGCGGGCCCGCTATGAGTATGCGGGCCCTCCACCCATTTTTCAGAATCTTTCCATATTTCATACTCATTCTACTGAGCGGGCCCCCTTTACCTGCACGATAACCCTGAGTGAGTTTGAATCGGAAAATTTTGATAGAACAATAGCTCGGTAATCACCCGGTGTTCAATTTCTACGCGATGTTACTATGACGTATGAATTGAGGCCGAAATGTGCCCCTTTCGCAATATGCATAGCAATATAGCATATATGCAACCGGAACTGTTGCCTGCTTCTATCGGACAGGATTTAAGTAATAAGTAGTCCCATGTGCCTGTCCAGTCATCTATTGGCTGCTGTAGTAGATTGTGGCTTTATTCTTCTTCATTACGTGAAAAATTCACTCACAATAAGTTTTAGCCCTCGCCGGCAAGAGGGGGAGGGGATGATGCAACTCCCCCTAAGGGTATTCAAGAATAACTCGCGTAAAAGGCAGCCGATCGCGACCAAACTTTCAACACCATTGCGTTGATCAGTTTTACACCTACCCTAGAAATTTCATGACCCTGCCCAAATAACCTTTGACCTGTGACCTACTTTCCGAGACCATGTTTGGCATCGCGATTCGGCGTATGCCGGCTCGCATTAGCCGCGCGTTTGCAGTCTTTTCGTGGTTTCAAGCGTTCAAACATGTGAGTTGATGCTGCTCCCATGCATTAGGGTGAATGTCAAGGTCACCTGAAGGTCAGGTCAGCTCATTGACATATGATGACCTCGGTACTTTTTTCGAATGATACATGTTTCTAGGCTAGTTTTTGTAGCTGAATCCGAATTTAGAAACCACTTGAACATTTACGAAGCAGTTTTGGTGCCTTCGTAATATGTTACGAAGCTGCCAGAGGCGACTGACACGTAAGTACTAACAATACCCGGCAGGACCCCAACTGGTTGACCTGACATGACCTGACCCGACCTGGTCTAAATGTATAAAGACATCATCTGTGATCAAAACTAGCATGATACATATTCGTGATCAGCACCCCGAAAAACTTATGGCACCCACACTTTACGACGTTCTAACTAGAGATGTCAATCCGCAATCGGATACCAACTTTTTGGTATACCGATACCAAACCGATATCAACTTGGTATTTGGTATTTCAATCGTAATGTGTTTGGTATTTTGTTGGTATCATGAACCCTCACTAATGTATAAGAGGCTAAGAAATCGGCAAAAAGTTGGTATTTCCCTCATTTTCCCAAGTTGGTGTGGTTTCGGTATTTCCCCATGGTTTTGTTTGGTATTTGGTTTGGTATCGGTATTCCGATTTTCCGTAATTGACACCACTAGTTCTAACAGGTCCCGATTTTCCCGATTTTTGAGTCATTGACCTGACCTGGAGGGTCAAACCAATGACCAAGAACCTTAAGATTGGGCATCATCAGTATCCTCTCGTCACGGGCAACACGCTTGTTTTTTCCGCGAAGCTCCAGCTCGATCTTGGGTTAAACGCTAGGGCTAGGGAGCGGGGTCGCACCACCCTCCCCCTTGTGCCGTCGAAGGACGCAAAATGGCCGGAATGGCCTGTGCCGGCGAGGGTTAACGCGCTCATATGGGACATGTATTGCCTTCGGCCGGATTTGTTGTGGTGAGGTGATGTGGTGACGTAGATTCTGTCTGCTATCGAGGTCCCGGCATGGTGTTACCTAGCGCGGGGTACGGGCCAGACCGTTGCGCCTAGTGCGCTGAAATTTGCGCAACTTATAGATCAAGGATGGACAATGTGCCTTTGAGGGTCTCAGCTCGATCGGATCGATAGCGAGCACATGGCGCGTGATCAAAAAGTGCAAATTCGCGTCATAGACTTTACATGTATAAATCGGCTTGCAAAATCGGGCGAAAATGGCTAAATTTGCCCGACACTGGTCCGGCCCCCGTGCAGCATCTCGGTAACCGTGGGCCCGATCGACACGGGGAACACAGTACCTATCGTGTAGAGAATCGAACGGCTATCGAATGGTGTGCGGTGCTGGGATGGCACGCGCCACGTGCACCCGTGAGGGCACTTATGCTGGAAAATTGACGTTTCGGACAGATTTGGGACTTAATGCTGTTTTCACTACCTATTATTACTTAATTATGATTCATTATAATTACTTCACAGTATGAAGTAATTCGAAATGCTTGAAATCTAGCCCTTTGAAATCTGAGAGGAACACGATTCTGGCAATAGAAATGTCTTAGCTTTTTGTAGTCGAAAGTTATTGTCGAAAAACACTTTTCGTAAAAACAGCTATTTTTGGAGTTTTTGCCCTCTGGAGGCTAAACCGTTGACCTTCGGTCAATTTTGATAATGACGTTATCAAAAGAACAGTTCAAAAGCTATCGATTGCTTTTCCATGCGTTTTTCTAGCTACCATAGTTCCTGAGATAACGGCACGTTTTCTGAAAAATATACTGGCAATTGGCAAATTTTGACCTTTGATGACCTCTGGTGACCCCAATATTGCTCTAAGATGAAAAATGACTAAATACTTTCAAACGTACGCATTGAGAGCTATCGACTGCTCTTTACCGCGTCTTTCTAGCCCTCTTAGTTTTTGAGTTAGAGGTGGGTGGTAACATATGCCCCCCCCCCCCCCACTACGGCGAAGTTGGCTGAGACCGCCACTGGGGCGCGGGTTAAAACCCGGGTCTGTCCAGGTTTTTAATTTTAAAAGGGTGCATAATTTATGGGTCCTTAGGTGCTACTGAGAACGAATATACGAATGCACACGCAGGTACACGTGCGGGGTGCTGCCTCCAGATCCCGGGAACTAATCACCTTCAAATTTGGCACACCGCTAGTGACCAGTTAGTAGGGTGCAGTACAAAAGCCAGTTGCAAGTACCCTTTCGCCCTTCCGCACGTGCAGGGCTCCCTCTCTCGCTCGCTCGTTCTTCGCCCAAAAGGCATTATACTGGTACCTATTTTAAGTGAACTTTTACTTTAGAAGTCGTTGACCTGTGTTTTGATGGACACGCCTGTCATATGAGTTTTATCCACATTCATCGTGTGTATAATGTCCTTATTAAGCGTCCATAAACTACTATGTGTAATGTGCCTCCTTAATATCATTAATATTACATTAATAATCATGGCTATCAGATAGTACCAGTAAAACGCCTTTTGGGGCGACTAACGGAGCGAGCGAGAGGGTGAGCCTTGCACGTGCGAAATTTCGCGGGGGTACCTCCAACTGACTTGTGCACGGCACCCTACTAACTGGTCCCTAACCGTGTCCCAAATTTGAGCGCCATCGGTCCAGCCGTTCTCGAGATCTGAAAGCGACACCCTGCACGTGCGCACGTGCAAAATGGGTCCCGACTGACTTTTGCACGGCACCCTACTAACCGATCCCTAACTGTGTACCAAATTTGAGCGCAATCGGTCGAGCCGTTCTCGAGTTCTGGAAACGACCCCTGCACGTGCGCACGTGCAGCAGCACCCCAACTCTGGCACATGGATATGCATTGCCTAGTGGGTGCCTACCTACATGCCAACTTTCAGCGCAATCGGCCCAGTAGTTACCGAGATATTGCAACAATTACAAAACTGACACCTCTTCGTTTTGCACGTGGCACGCGCATAAGGGGTCACCCACATGCATCGGGAATAGTCCAATACTTGGTAGAAGGAATGAAGCTACCCTACAAAAATTACCGCATGTAAATCGGTCAAGTGGTTGCTAAGATATAAGCGTCGCAGAATCGTGACCACGGCCGGCCGGCCGGCCGGCCGCTCATACTCAGAAATTTCCGTTAATCTAAGGAAAGACTACGCTCGCTTCGCTCGCTCCGTAATGATACCTCTCCGCCAACTAGCTGGATACACCGGATATTTCAAAAACCGACAGTCAAAAACGGGTGGAGGTGTCATAGTATATTTGAACGATGAATTCATAACAAAATCATCAGAAATCCACATCGACGATCTAACTCAGGAAATTTTAATGATCCAATGTCAGATGTCTTCAAATTTCACGTTTATTGTAAGCCAGGCATACAAACCACCAGGGGCTGATCATGACCTTTTCATGAAGGAACTCATCATTTGCCTAGAAAAAATAGATGAACTAAACAAAACTGCCTTCTTGTGTGGCGACTTTTATTTGGACTTATTTTTGGTACATAATGATAACCAATGCCACGCCTTTTTTTAACAAACTTCTGACTTTTGGATATTTACCAACAATAAGCAAAACTACTCGCCTTTCAGACAACAAACTTTCTCTTATAGACAATATCTTTTGCAACACAATAGATTTCATAAATAAACCCGGGATCATATATGATGACATATCTGATCATTTCCCCATATTTGTATCGTGTGCAACCTTCTGTTCCAACAGAACGAAGACAGCTACTCCTTGCTCAGTTTTTGACAAAACAAAATGGAGGAGTTATCGCATTTTCTTTCTCAGGAGCTCTGCGATTACAACACCATATTAGACCCCAATGAAGCCTGTAATGCAATCATAAATGCCTATCAGAAAGGAATCGACAAATACAGCAAAATAGTGATGCAAAATCGCAAACGCAGTTCCATCAAGCCATGGATCACTCCCGCCATTCTGGCCTCTATTAACAGAAAGCATACACTCTTTGTCAAAAAATATAAGAACCCTACAGTCGAAAATAGTACAACATATGCCGCATATAGAAACAAGCTAAATGAAGTAATTCGAACTTCAAAAAGAATTCATTTTCAAAACCAGTTACAGGCCAACAAGGCAAATTCAAAAAAATGTGGCAGCTTCTTAACAGTATCACTAAAGGGAACAAAACCAGTCAACAAATATCACTAGAATTTACTCAACCAAATGGAGATATTATCGATGGTAAAGAAGATATTGCAAAGTCTTTCAATAAATTCTTTATCGATGTTGGTGAACAGCTACAGCATAAGATCCCCTCTAGCAGCTTGGACCCATTTATATATATTGTCCCACAACCAAACTACTCTTTTGACACCCTTGAGGAAACCAATTCTGATGAATTAATACAAATAGTTAAGACTACGAAAAACACAGGAGCTGGGATAGACAGAATAAATGCATCAATTTTCAAAGGAACATATTCATCTATCATTCAAGCACTAGTGCACTTTATTAATTTATGCTTAAGTGCTGGAGTCTTTCCTGAGGCACTGAAAATTGCAGTGGTAAAACCAATTTATAAATCTGGGGATAAGAAGTTATTTAGTAACTATAGGCCTATAAGCATCCTACCATACCTGTCTAAAATTCTTGAAAAGACCATATACATAAGAATGACAAGATACCTTCATGATGCCTAAATTCTAAATCAGTCTCAATTTGGTTTTCAAAAGAATAAGTCTACCTACATGCCCTTACTTTTGCTCCAAGACTACATCACTACTTCACTGGAAGCTGGCAAAATTACCTGTGGTATTTATTTGGATCTAAAGAAAGCCTTTGATACTGTTGATCATTCCATTTTACTAAAAAAATTACAGGTTTATGGATTTGGTGGTGCATCGCTACATCTTATTGAATCATACCTAACGAACAGATTACAATGTGTGGAGTACCAGGAAATCAAATCAGATTTCAAAAAAGAAAAAAATTGGGGTTCCTCAAGGCTCCATATTAGGTCCACTGCTATTTCTTCTTTATATTAACGATTTACCAAACATCACTAATAAAACATACGTGAAATTTCTCCTTTATGCAGATGATACCGCGATTTTCTTTGAAGCAACAAACAAAAACAGCCTTGAAAATATCATTAATTGCGAAGCTTAACTTATCTGCTCCTGGCTACAAATGAACAAGCTTACCCTTAACACTCAAAAAACCATATATCAAATCTACACTAACGCAAGTAATGAATTTGATCTAGACATACAATTAAATAATGACTCTATAAAAAGGGAAGACACAGTAAAATACTTGGGAGTATACATTGATACTAAATTAAAGTGGTCTGCCCATATCGACTATCTTGCCTTAGCCATAAGCCGTAATATAGGAATCATTAACAGAATCAAGAACTTATTAGACAAAAATCACTTTTATTGCTCTACAACTCCTTGGTATTGCCCTACATAAACTATTGTACCGTCGTATGGGGCTTTACTTTCCCAACATACCTAAACAAAATTGAAATTCTTCAGGAACGCATCATCAGAATTATTGACAATCAGCCTAAACTCGCTCACTCTGATCCCATTTTCAAAACGCTCAACCTTCTTAAAGTAAATGATATCGCCAAACAACAACTTCTTCTAATCATGCATCGGAAGTTAAATGGAACCTTGCCGCCATCTCTTGAAACACTATTTTATCTGCAGGATGACCCAAATATCCAAACAAGAAACATACACCATTTTAAAGAGACATTTACACGAAAATTATATCGCACAAAAACTGCTTTCTGGCAAGGTCCTAGACGCCACCGAGCCTCGCCAGCCTACTCGAGCACTCCAGCGAGTCAAGGCCGATGCCGTCGCGAAGCTCGGCGAGGCCGCTCACCTTGTGCCCATATCAGAAGAGAAAAAACAGCGCGCTTGGGATGATGCCTTCTCCAAGATGGCACAGAAGCGTCTGCTGGACGGGGCAAACCAGG
Organism: Amphibalanus amphitrite; assembly: GCF_019059575.1. Taxonomy (NCBI): domain Eukaryota; kingdom Metazoa; phylum Arthropoda; class Thecostraca; order Balanomorpha; family Balanidae; genus Amphibalanus; species Amphibalanus amphitrite. The sequence goes on along the minus strand of NW_024881509.1, from coordinate 1,558,043 downwards.
TGGTCCGGGCACGTCTCCTTGCTGCCGCAGAGCCCCACACCGCTGCCTGGGCGCAGGCCCTCCCCGTCACCAGTCTAGGGCTCCACCTGGATAACGAAACTGTCCGGGTAGCGGTGGCGCTGCGTCTTGGGGGATCAGTATGTGAGCCACATAACTGTCAGCTCTGCCATCGCCCTGTTGACCAACTGGGACACCACGGTCTCTCCTGTGCCAAGAGTGCTGGCCGCCACGCACGTCACGCTAACCTTAATGACGTGCTACGGCGAGCACTCAGCAGCGCAGGACTTGAGAGTGTGCTGGAGCCCACCGGCCTTGACAGAGGAGATGGCCGACGTCCCGATGGGATTACACTCTTCCCTTTCAGCCGGAAAATGAGCCTCGTATGGGACGCTACCTGCTGCGACACTTACTCATCAACGGCCATCATCAGCTCCGCCTTGAATCCTGGGAGCGCCGCCCGCTGTGCGGAAGAGCGCAAGCGCACCCGATATGCAGCTCTCTGTGAGCGATACGTCTTCGTCCCTTTTGCGGTCGAAACGTCTGGTGTGCTGGGTCCGGCTGCAGCCGGTCTCCTGAAGGAGCTTGGCCGTCGACTGACAGCCCGCACCGGCGACAAGCGCGAAACAGTCTGGCTCTCACAAAGAGTCTCCATCGCCGTGGCCAGAGGTAACGCTGCCTCTGTGCTGGCCACAGCCAGGCCAGCAGTGGGCACCAGACCGGGACCGTCGCCGCCGCCATCGTCCGGACTGACCCCGACCAGGATCCCTCAGTCACTCCAGGCACCGGAAGAAGAGCCAGTTGCGGGGCCGCCACTCGATTCAGAGGCTGATCCGCCGACACACCCACCACCACCGACCCCTGCGGACGGCTTTCGTGAGGAGCGACGCGTAACACGCTCTCGGTCCTCCTCTCTATGCTGCCCCGGAGCATGCGCATGTCCCACTTTCACAAGTGGGTCCAGGGCTTGAACGCTCCGAGACATGCCTATTTTTTATAGTTGCTGCGATGTTTAAAAATACCGCTACTGTTGTCCGTTTCCGTTTGCGCTAAAATCCTGTGCCAATGCTGTGTGCTTGGTTCTGTTCCCGGTGAAATATACGATTCGTTTTCCTCTTTCATGTAGGATATATTTTACAAAAAGTCAAATACAGAAATGATAAATTTTCGATCACGGATCTTTGTCAAATCACATTCAAAATTCAAAATGAATTTTTGAATTTTGAATGTGATTTGACAAAGATCCGTGATCGAAAATTTATCATTTCTGTATTTGACTTTTTGTAAAATATATCCTACATACAATTTCAAGGAGAGGTCATTCACAAAGTATTTTAAACATGCTCTATAAAGTCCCTCTTGAGCTGAAAAAGGATTTCAAACAAATATGCTCCAATATACCTACCTATTCAGACTATACGCCACATTCCTTTGCTGTGACCTGGGGACTCGACCAGCAACAAGCCTTGCTTAGCTGGAAGAGTTCCCCTGGTCACACCGGCATAAACACCAGCATCATATATGACCAGACTAATTTTTACCTGTATGCACGGAAACCCCCTAACCCAATGTATGTATGAATGTATGAATGCTCATTTCGGGATCGTAGTGGGAGGTTCAGTCAATGGCTCATTAGTCCATTGACTACTTTCTGCCTTCTTCGTATGCCATACTAACAATCCTTGGCTGCTCTCATTTCTTCTTTGCTTCTGTTTAGTTTATTTCCTTTCTTAGCAGGAGTGCCGCGACATTTATCTTCTCAGTTTTTCTGGTGTTAACGTAAGGGTTCTGTTGTCGCTGGGTTCGAGGGCGGGGGCACTCCTGGTCACCTGTTCATGGGTGGCGGTGTATTTCTTAAAAAAAAAGAAAAAAATATTGTAGGTATTCTGTACACTGTTACTGAAGGGTTCTTACTATTATCTCCTTTCCAAGATTTTTGGTTTGTTTCTAATCATACTTTGGTATTCATACCTTCTCTTCTTATGCGTGAAAGTGAAAAAACATTTCCTACATGCCGGGGTATGTCTTAAGCACAGCACGAGCCGGGCAGTAAAACTATGACCAAGAAACTGTCGGTGTCAAAATGCCATGTTATTTGATAGGCCGGGCAGGAAACAAAAGTTTACTGCCCGGGTTTACTGCCCAGGGCAGTGACCTCTAAACTACAGTTTATCGCATTAGCCCAGAGGTATAATTGACAGGGAATGTATAATTGACATCATTATTGCATGATATTTGCCGCGTAAAACTAGAAAGCTAACATTTTTTTGGTAAAAAATATCTGCTCTGCTTATTAAGGTCTTTTGAAATATTTTGTATTGGTTACAAAGCCGAAATTATGGTAAGATATGCGCCTATTAATCGAAATCCGTTGTCGCTTGTTGTCTTATCTTCGTTTGATATGTCCACTGATACCTTGAGCCTAAGTTATCGCGTTATAATTTGACAGTTGAAGTCCTTTCCTCGAAACAAACATGTAAAATATGGAAAATATAATGTATTTCACAATACTTTAGCCATAGGGCATCAACAAAGTACGATTATATAAATAAAGAAAAGATTCTTGCAAGAGCACTGGAAAATTCACGTTTAATCACTAGGAATATTATACCTTCTTCTTGTTCTTATGTCGTGGCAAATTATTCATGCATTATGTTTCTTGGATATCCAGTTGTTGTGCCATTCTGAGTTGATATTTTCAGACGCGATTCTTTTTGAAGTAAGGTGTTTTGATGCATTTTCTTCTATAAATTTCCTTTAAAGCTTTATCCACAGCAGTAGCGCAATCACTGTTAGGAAATTATGGACAAAACAATTGTATAAAAGTGTCACCAAAACGACCAAAACCTGTCGGAACTACTTAGCATGCGGCATGTAGGAAAAATCTTACTGACCTCAGCCGTACGAAATTATTTGGAAACTCGGTTTGCAAAATTTGACTCCGGCCCTCGTGCTTCGCACTCGGGCCTACGTCAATTTTGCAAACCTCGTTTCCAAATAATTTCGTCGGCCCAGTCAGTAATATGATGTTTAACTCATATCTCAGTGACCCCATAAGATGTTTCACTCATATCTCAGTGACCGTACCCAGTGTGTGGAAATAAATGGCATGCGTTCATCCTCCCTTCCAATTGATATTGGAGTCCCTCAGGGATCAATTTTGGGACCACTTCTGTTTATACTTTATATAAATGATCTCCCTTTGATATGTGGTGAACACATAAGTACACTCTTATATGCTGATGACACTGCTATTTTAATAGAAGGGGAAAGTGAGCATATTTTACAAACAAGATTAAATACCTTGATGCCAAAGGTAGCTGAATGGTTTACTTCTAACCAACTGTCTCTCAATGCTGATAAAACATATTATCAGATATACACGAACAAGAAACGACAACTTGAATTGCGAATCGAACTGAATGGTGTGATATTACAACGTACCAATACTGTTAAATATCTTGGTAATTTAATAGATGATGATATGAAGTGGAGAACTCATATCTCCAAACTCCAGAAAGTACTGTCGAGAAATGTAGGTATTATGTTTAAATTGAAAGTTTTCCTGGACAGTAAACATTTGTTATTGCTCTACAACTCACTCTTTCTGTCTCACGTTAATTATTGCTGCTTTATCTACAGTAATACGTACTTAACAAACCTAGGTGAATTAGACAAAATACAGAAGCGTGCCGTTAGATTAATAGACGGCCAATGTAGATTAGCGCACACTGCACCAATCTTCAAAAAATTTAAACTTCTTCGTATCCAGGACATCGGGCGACAACAGATGTTGTTACTACTACATAAAAAGATTCAAGGAATCTTACCACTTTCGATTGATGAATTATTTGAGAGAGTGGACCAAAATAGAAACAGTCGTTATAACAAACACTTCAAAGAAATATTTTCGTACAAATTATATAAAACACACACAATCTCATGGGCTGGTCCAAGGCTGTGGAATCCCCGCCTTACGTTACCGGCTGGCAACACGCTAACAAGGGGGAGGGTTAGAAACATAGGCAGCCAGATGTGGTGCGCCGAGAATGGTGCCGGGTCATCGCGCTGGGACTGTACGGCTCGCCGTCAGCTTTTTGAAAGCCAGCCACGTTATAATAGTGTTGTACGATTTTTCTTTCTATCATCCATGTTACATTCATTTTGGAAATAAAAAATACTTCCGGATTAAAGAGGACCATGTAAACAGCATTTGACCCCATCCCCCCACCCTCCAAAAAGGTACAGATTAAAGTATTGCAACGAATACCTCTTCCCCCTCTTCCCCGCCCAAATCTTTTGACGCCAATTGATTCCCAAAACACACACTATTCGCCATCGGGTTTGACTTGGTCGCTGCCACCTTCCGAGTGGTCAGCCGCCGCGTCCGGCTGACCATCTGGGCTCTCACCGGGGCCGCCTCAGCGGCGTGGCGCGCCTGTGTCGCCACCACATCCTTGGTGATGTTGTCCACCAGTGTGGTGATGTCGTCACAGAACCGCTCGGAGAAGCGCAGCCGGCGCGGCGAGTCCAGTCGGCCTCCCGACGCCAGTGTGCACACCATAGACTTGAACATCAGCTCGAAGAAAAACCTGCCGAGAGCGGAACGTCCGGTAACACGGGCGTCAGCGAGCGCGGGGAGGAGCAGGCCACAGGCCAAGTCTTGGACCTCATGCCGAGGGACTGCCAGGCGATCCCGCTCAATCAGATGCTAAGCGATAGACAACGGCCAGGGAGCCGGTTAAGCCGGCTTACCACCACGCCGTCGGACGTGTTGTGGCTGCTCTCACCAGGGGTTGGCGTGCGCCAGCTGGCGCGAATTGCCGCTAGCCACCACCCACTGCAGTGCCAGCTCCTCGTGCACCACCTTTCGGGCGGTGGCGGCCGGGCGACAAGCGACGAGCAGCTCCTGGCTGACCCCTGCGGCGACAACAGAGCACCGCGTCAGGCGTACACATCGGGCGGCTACTCTACATAGTGATCTCAATAACAGATGGAGTCCGTCTCATTACAGTTCGACCCTCCATATTACCATCTTATGTAGCACGGTACGAGGTTTGCCGAGACAATGACTGGAGCCTTGTTCACGGCCGCTGCTGACGGGCTGACTACTGCTGAATCCAGCTGACAAAGTGCACCAACCATTAAGCGTGGACCGGGGGGGGGGGGGCTAGGCATAGCTAGGCATATGACGTCAGATATCTACTGAATCTCGGGCCCTGTTTCACCGCCTGACGCTGCGCTCGCTGCAGCGCGCTGGGAGCTAAGGCATACCAGTCACTCTAATGACGTTGCGTGCGATCCGTTAGCTTATGATGAATCACGTTTGGAACAGAGGGCCTTGAGAACCAAGTACAAAGAGAACAGAGGTTTGAGTGCGAATGCTGCTAGCGTGCTGCTGGCGCTGGCGGCGCGGCGCACTAGCGTTTTGCAATGACGTCATAGCTTAGCGTCAGAGTGAAGTTTTTTTTTTTTTTTTGCTCCGCCAGCCTAAGGCCAGTCTGGAGCCGGGGGTGGGTCATTACATCTGGCAATTTTGGCCAGGAACAAAGTTTTACGTTAAGCCGGTTTATGTGAACCCGGAAGCAATAGCAACGTGGGAGCCTATCCTTAGCGTGTGTGAGCAAATCTAATGGGGAAACTTACTTTTGCCGAAGCGCCGAAAAAGCCGGAACAAAAAACACAGATGAAGAAACGGTAACATTTATTCACATCACATATTCATACACTTGTGCAAGGTGTCAGTGTACTGGTGTGGGGTGTATTGGTCAGGGAAAAAGTCCTAAATAACAAAAAACCTGACGCCTATTGCAAAGGGGAAAACCCCGCGCTGAAGCCAAAGAGCGCGGGGAAAAAGCCCCTACAGTTGTTTCATCTAATGTGTAGGAGGAAAAGGGCAGGGATAATGACGGCCCCGTGCTGGGGAGGGGCGCTCGGCGACCACAGGCGTACTAACACCTTGGCCGCCAGTCGGCGTTGGCTCTCAACGACTCCGCCTTAGCGGGTCGGAGAGCGCAATAGGAGGCCGCCAGTTACACATGTCAGTTACACAATGCAAGAAACATCAATGGCTAGAGCGCGAGCACACGATGCAATCAAAAGGAAAATGTAAACAAACGACCGGGATTTAAGTTGCACAAGGAACTGGGCGCCGCGTTACTATCGTCCCCACGGCGCCCACTCATGCCCGTGCTCGGGGTTCCTTTTGTCTCAGTGAGGTGGTTTTTATATGCTGTTAATAAGACGTGCCTCCTGAAGAAAGATAAAAAGCAAATCATGAAGCTCTGGATGATCGTCGCCAAGAATAGTTGACAAATCCAGACTGAGGCCATGTGTGGTAATGTGTCTTATAATGTGTCTTCTGTGGTGCTGTAGGCGTGGGCAATGGAGTATGAAGTGTTGTATTGTGTATCTTGGATGTGTGGGGCAATAGTGACATATTGGAGGTGGTACATGGTCGTATATATGCGAGTGTGTAAGATACGTGTGTCCTAGCCTCAGTCTGGCCAGCACGGTTTCTTGTTGTCTTGTAGGTTGATTTGAAGAAGAGAAATGGGAAATTGATGGTTTAATCGGATAGAGATGTGGATGTTTGATTGTGTCCCAGTCTCTTTGTCGAAGTTGCATAAAGGAGACGTAAATATGGTTGATGAAATCTATAACTGGAAGAGGAAGATGATTTCGAGACGAGAAGAGAAGTCCAAATTTGGCAAGGCTATCTGCCCGTTCGTTACCTTGGATCCCCATATGTGCGGGGATCCAGAGGATTCTTACTTCTTTATTTTCTTTCTGTAGAGCAATCAGCTGCTTTTTTATTTTGTATACCAAAGGATGTGTTTCCGTTTTTTCTTGTTGTCAAAGTCCTAACAGAGGAAGCCGAGTCTGTGCATATCACTGCTTTCTGAAAATGTTTGCTTGCAATATATTTAAGAGCTGAACTAATCGCTATCAATTCAGCGCTGAATATGCTGTGGCTGTCGTGAAGTCTGTTTGTTTTTTTTTTCATAATTTTGCGAAGTTATAGCTGCGGCAGAGTGTCCGTCTTTCCGTGAACCATCGGTTATATATGCGTCTGCTTGATGCTCTTCTTTATATTCGAAGAACAGCTGTTGTGCTTCCTCTTTTGTAATTTTTGTCTTTTTATCGGTAAATAGGAAATCGATATGCTTGATTTGTTGTAAGAAGAAAGAGGAAAGTGAAGGTGAGGGCATGATGTTCGGATGGGATATTCGAAAGACGTTGAGTACCATTTGAATTCAAGAGGCGATAACCACTGCGTCTTTGAGGAGTAGTCGGCTGCAGATCTTCAGTGCAACGGTTATTTAGTATTTTATATGTGTGGTGAGAGGGAAAGGAACACGACCGAGCGAAGAACCGAAGGAGATGGTATTTCCGACGCTGTACAAGTAGAGGCAGATTGAGTTCGATATGGAGACATATTATGTTTGTCGTGGACATCGCGCCCGCAACTATACGGAGTGCTTTGTTCTGGATTATTTGCAATGAGTCAATTTTCTTAGAAGCTATATCATCAAATAGAAAAGCATTATAGTCCAAGATAGGGCGAATTAGGGAAATGTATAGTCTGAGAAGTGTGCTTCTATCTGCGCCCCACTTCTTACCTGCTATACATTTAAGTATGTTTATACGTCTTTCGCAGCGTTGGGCTATATCTTCAAAGTGTTTATTGAATGTGAGTTTATTGTCTAGGGTGACTCCCAAATATCTAAATTGGTTTACATATTCAATAGGTATGTTGTTTATCTGTAGTCTAGGGGGGTTAGTAAAACGGCTTCTAGGGGGAGTGACTATCATTGCCACTGTTTTAATTGGGGACACGGTAAGTCCCCATTTGTCGCACCACTTTCTAATATCATCAAGTGCTATGTTCATGTAAGCATACGCCGTTTGTACAGATGAGTCAGTAACCCAGACGGCTATGTCATCGGCATATATTAAAATTTAAGTTTAGTATTATGTGTTTCTATTATATCATCAATCATTACTAGGAAAAGGGTTGGGGACAACACACTGCCTTGTGGTAGCCCGTGCTCCTGTCGGAAAGGAGGTGAATTTGTGTTGCCGCATCTTACGTTAAAAGTTCGGTTGCTCAGAAAGTTTGTAATGTATGAGGCCATTCTGCCCCGCAATCCTTTTTTATGAAGTTTTATTTGGAGGGCAATTTTATTTACTTTATCGAATGCGCTTTGGAGATCAATAAAGACAGCAACGGTATATTTTCTTGTTTGAAAACCACGTTGGATATCATCTACAATGTAACGGGTGGTCAGTATGAAACTGGACAAAAGTTAAATCGTTACTGTGCTGAAAGTATTCATTTGAAAACAACGAAAATGCCACCACCGTTTCCTTATATTGCTGTCATCACGCTCGACTCAGTGGAGCTCCGCCATCAGACCTCGGCCAGCCGCCAGACGCACGCGCGCGGGCAGCCCCGCCATCATCCTTCGCGGCACCTCTGGGTCGATTTCACGGATGACTTGCTGGATTTTTCGCTTCAGCTGCGCGTCTGAGCTGGCCTGCCACCCCCCTTTATAAACCTTCTGCTTGATGAGCCCCCACAGATCCTCGAACGGCCGAATCTGGGGGGCACATGGGGGGTTCATATCACGCGCCACTACTGGCACCCCAGCCTCCTCCAAAAGTGTCATGGTCTGGCGCGCATAGTGGGCGGTTGCCAGGTCGGGCCAGAACAGAACATCATGATCTGGGTACTGAGCCTCGATAAATGGCAGCAGAACGCTCTTCAGACACTTTTCACGGTATACTTCACCCGTCACATTCCCCGCGCTCGGCAAAATAACTGGGCGCGTGACCCCTCTTGGACTCATGGCGAGCCAGACCAGCAACTTGCGTGGGTACTTGCTTTCTTGCGACAAGCGGCGCAGGCGGGTTTTCTGGGCTTGTGCTTGTGCTTCGGTGACCTTTGGAGCCTTTGTCCTCTTCCTGTACTTGATCCCTGCTTCTTTCAGTATGAGCTGTACATAGGTTTTGGAGATACCAAACTTCCTAGCCAGAAGCCGGTGGGAGACTCCCAGTTTTTCAGTAGCGGCTCGGATCAGTTTCTTTCGAAGCCGGATGGGCATTTTCTGAGCGATCTTGCCTTTCCCAGCGTGCAAAACATCACCACGAGTTCGAAACTTGTCGATGATCGCATAAACTGTGGATCTGGCGATACCGTACGACGCAAAGTGGCGAACGATGGCAGCTTTTGTGTGATTGGGGTTCTTTTTGATAAATTGCGCGAACAGGTCCCGGAACCCCTGTTTACTTAGCGGCGCCATACTTCCCACTAGTTGCTAGCAGAAAGTTGAAATTTCGTTTGCTAATGTAAAATGTTTGAAAGTTTTCACGTGCCAAAAATCATCAAAATCCGTTCATTATTGTTAATGATACGATCAGTTGAATTTTGTCCAGTTTCATACTGACCACCCGTTATGTTATATTGTCTGCAGTTGATCGGCCGTGACGAAAGCCATTTTGAAACGGAAAGAGAAGGGAGTTGGTTTCTAGGTAAGCCCTAATTCGCCCATTGACCATACGTTCCATTATTTTAGAGGCACAACTAATTAGAGAGATAGGACGATAGCTACAGGGTGAGCCATAAAGATTTACCAATCGATAAATTCACTTTATTTCCAAACGGGTTGGCGTAGGTATGCCATCTTTTGCATATATGTCGCAAATTTGTCTCCAATCCTGACAGTGTAGCTCATATTGTATATGCTCGTCCACTGTCTCTGCTACGCTCCTGAAATGCGAGGTCGTCTTAACGCACATCCGCCGCTCCTGAAATTCAGGAATCACCACTGGGTGTTGGCTGCTGAACACTCCTTGGTCTAAAGAATGCTGGGCACAATCTATCCCCGACTTTAGCCCCACGGGCTTCGCAAACTGAAATATCCTGAAAACCCGACTCTACCGAGTCCCTGAAACACCGCAAATGACATACGGCGCAGCATTGTTATAGCATGGGTGATCGAGGAAAATAAGTGAAAAGACGGTGCGGCCGCCGCGTGCCATAGTGCTCTTGCGTCTAGGGCGCGTAACATAAGAAGAATGCAAGCATACAGAAAACAGAGTACATTTATTAGTTAGGAGATCACGTTGTTATATGTATGTAAAAGATGACATAGCTATGTCAGCGCGCCTTGAAACAAAGTTAAATTTTCGATGTGTAAATCTTTATGGCTCACCCTGTAGATGGGTTAGAAGGGGGTTTTCTGGGCTTTAGGATGGGTATAAGATAATAAGGGTGCTGGTGCGCCAAGGTTCTGGGTAGCTGTTGTTCTTCCATAGAGAGTTTATGCAAGTAAAAAAGGTTTTGAGACCGGATTCAGTCAGATTTTTGAAAAGGGAGTAAGAAATCTGATCCGGTCCTACTGATGTGTTGCCACACCGCGAGATGGCATGTGTAAGTTCGTGGTTCGTAAATGGTGTGTTGTACAGTTCGCGGTTGCTTGAGTGAAAGTTCAGTGTAGACAGTTCGTGTGCGAGTGTTTCGGTGAGCTGCGGTGTGTATTGTTGTGCTGAGGAGATGTTCGCATAATGCAGTGCGAAGAGTGTTGCAACGTCTGAAGGGATAGTGTAGTGGGTGTTGTTGATGTGAAGGTGAGGGATTTTGTAAGGGTTGCTGCGTCTTGCCGAGAAACATTTTATTAGTGACCAAATTTTGGACAAAGGAGTAAAACCATTAAAGTTATCTGAAAAGTTTTGCCAGCCGGTGGTTTTAGCATGGTTAATTATCAAAGAGGCTTCATGTTTTGCTTTGCGATAGGCTTCCGCATTTGCTTCGCACACGCGGCGGTGGAACTGGCGGAGTGCGCGTTTCCGAAGGGCTACGGCGCGTTGGCTTCTTCCTGAATACCTAGCCGAGGTTGTGTCCAAATTTGGTGTCGATCTAATTTGAAATGACGTCACAGTGACGTCATAAGTGAAATTATAGATTTGCGACTCTCATATTCCTCACGATACATCAGATATATGGGACCGAATATGGTCGATTATTGGTCAGAAACTAGATGGAAGTGTAGTTAGATGTTTTAGGATGACAGCAGGTGCTGTCTAGTTCATTTACAGTTGAGTTTCATGCTCAGCGTCATCAGAAACGGTCCATATCGTAAAACGACAAAACGTTATGACGTCACTGTGACGTCATCTTAGGTGCTACAACCACCAAACTTTCCTCAAACATTGCCTAGGTATTCATTTGAAGCTATGCCAAGTTTCACCTTCGTAGCCCATCAGGTTTCGGAGATATTTCACAAAACGTAAAGGGGAGCAACTTTATGCCCCCCCCCCCCCACAGCGGCTCGTGGGTTAAAGTGACCATCCCACCTTAACATTAGTTTTGAGTTGAGATAGCCAAATTGGTGGCCATGTCCTGCAAATACCGGTTTGGGCACTCAAAACATCAAAAAATGCTTTAATTCGGAGATATGTAATTTCAAACTTGCAGTTTTCGGATTCTAAGGGGCTAATGCATTGAGATGCCCCCTTAGAATTTGTGACGTCAGCGGTGATCTAACGATTTTAAAACCTTATACTAACATCTTTGTAAAGCAGTGGTGGTATATGCTATTTGCGCGCAACATCTGCCGCAAACGCCGCACTTCCAAAATGAAGTCGCTAGGAACAGCGGAGATCCCAAAAATGTAAACTAATATCTTGAAAACCGGTAAATATTTTTCGGTGAAATTCGGTAGATATTCGTTTTTGCTCTTTCTGAATCAAGCGGCATCACTTTCATGCATATTCATTAACTTTTTTGAAGGTGGGAGGGTCCCTTTAAAGGATTTACCGGATCTCTTAAGCACTGTGAAGGGATTCCCTTTCGGCTAATTATTTTACTTGCTTATTTACGATACTGATGATGATAGTATGCCGTTTAGGTTTTATTTGAACGAAAGTACCCGGCTGAAAAGAAAAATGTTTGTTTACTTGCAGCAACGCGATTAAATAAACAATTATATTTGCGAAGGCAGAGCGTAAAGAATTTTCAGGGCGTAAAGGGTTTACCCAGGGTAACTTTTAAAGGGGGAAAGGGGAAATTTCCTCCTTCGAAAATTCCGCTCCCCCTTTCAAATTATGCGTGAACGGCTAGGGAGGGAAGGGGGAATTTCCCCCTTTCAACTTTATTTTTGAGCCCATTTTCAATCAATTCGCTACTCAGATTCTATAATCATCGTTGATCAGACTCTAGTCATCAATCAACGTTGCTGGCGCTTAGATAATTTTCAATTTGAGGTTCCATCCAACCATTTTACGTTCAGTGCAGCGGGAACTCCAGATTTGACCCGATACCGATCGGATGGTCGGTCTCTTGTCTTGTCTCTTCCGTCTCTTCGCAATCACTGACATATCGCTACAGGCGTCGGCGTAGAAACCGGCGGGGGACGGGGGTCATGACCTCTCCGAACCAAGGGTCTTCCTTCGAACCAGTGTCCTTCAATCGGTCTTGGCCTAACAAAAATAGTCACGTGTTAACCCGCGCCAGGCCGGGGGACTCGGCTCCTGGGCCACGTAGCGACACGCGGTAAGCGGCAATCGAAAGAACGTCCAAAATAAGGACGAAAATACCTCGGTCATTATTTTCGGTCAGCTCAAAGGTCATGTAACCAGAGGTCACCAAAGGTAAAATGTTGACTATTTCAACATTTTTGAAACTGCCGACGGCTATCTCGGGAACCGATAGAGCTACAGCGCCGCGGAAAAGCGCATTCGATAGCCCTTTTACAGACCTTTCTGATCAATGCTCTCAGATTTGACCTCAGGTCAACGGTTTAGCCTCCAGAGGGCAAAAACTCCAAAATAAGCCGTTTTTACGAACAGCGTTTTTTCGGCAATAACTTTTGACTCAAAAGAGCCATGACATTTCTTTTGCCAGCATCGTGATCCTCTCGTCGAGACGCGCCGAATGAACTATAATTTGACCTTGAAAGGTCAACGTGAAAATTTGACCTCAGGTCAAGGTCATGACCTGACCGGAAAAGGGCATGTTGCATATTAGTCGATCCGCAACGTCGAGCCGAACACATCTAAGGCATTTTCAGCGCTCTAGCACGCCTCTATCAGAAGTTATTAGCGAAAAACTGTTAGATTTTGTTCGTGACCTGAGATGACCTCGGGGACATGACGAGGGTTCACAGTTGCCATTTTCCGGTTCAGTGTGTCAATTTTACCTACATCTCGATGTTTGAGAGTGTCTAGAATAGCGTTCGTGCAAAACAGATGCTTTTCAATCTATATTACTATTTGTGGTGACGTAGTTTCTGTCTATTACGAAGGTCGCGACATGGTGCTACGTATCGCGGGTTACAGGTCACACCGTTGCACCCAGCGCGCTGAAATTCGCGCTACTTATAGATCAAGGATGGACAACGTGCCTTTGGGGGGTCTCAGCTCAATCGGGTCGATAGCGAGCGCGTGGCGCGGGCCCAAAAAGTGCAAATTCGCGTCATAGACTTTACATGTATAAATCGGCTTGCAAAAACGGGAGAAAATGGGTAAATTTGCCCGACACGGGTCCGGTCCCGGTGCAATATCTCGGTAACCGTGGGCCCGACCGGTACGGGGAAAACAGCATCGTGTAGAGAATCGAACGGGCTATCGAATGGTGTGCGGTGCAGGGGTTGGCACGCGCCACGTGCACCGGGGAGGACACTTTCTTTTGAAAAATGGACGTTTTGGACGGATTTTGGAATTTATATTAATTTCAGGTGATCGTCAGACGGAATGAGTTGAAACAGCGCCTATTAGCAATAAAAATGTACCGTCTCTCATGGAAAAATTGTGAAAAGCTAATTGATCAAAAACAATGTGGAAAAAATCGCTGAATTAAATGGTATTTGTCCAAAATGTGCCACTAAATAATTACACGGATTTTGCTGCTTAACCTGATACGTTTGACAATTGAAAATGCTATCATTGGAAAGAGCATTCAATTCTCTCCAAGATCCAATCATCACGTTTGCATGACAAGCAACAGTATTCTTAAAAATATAAATGTTTCAAACCTCTGCAAAACGATTTTTAGTGAAAATTATCTACGCCTTTAATTTGTCATAAAACTACGCGCCTAAATTATAAAGCACATTTGACAGATTCTGAAGTGGAAAGCATGCTTATCAGACACGGGCACCTCGATGCGGTGGATATTTTTTCCACAAACCAAAACGTTTAGCCGTCAAAAATCAATCGACCGAAATGGATAGATAACCCAACTGACACAAGAACAACCGAACACCCGCCGATCGAAAATATCCCTTTTCGCGTTGCGGAGCACGCGGGTCACCCTAGTTTTCTCCCATTGACTTAACCCTCGCCGGACCTATTGGTTTTCTACATACGCGCCGGCCGAGGGGGGGGGCGGGTACGACCCCCCCTCGCCGTTTCGCCCCTGGTGGAGCTAGCGCGTCGCGGAAAAAACGAGCGTGTGCGCCGTTACGAGACGCAGAGATTGGTACCCGATTTTAAGGTCCTAGGTCAACCGGTGACCTCTGAGGTCAGGTCAAGTGCCCCAAGGTACGGTTCAGTTTTTGGTGAATAACTTCGCACTAGCCCCAATCTGCCGCCGGGCGTCTTCTCCGAGACCGATCTGTCGTCTCGGAAACGATGGCGACACGGGCAGCGACTCGCCGACGAGTTTTGGCGCCGCTGGCGCCGCGAGTACCTGCCCACCCTGACGGCCCGGCGGAAATGGACGGCATAGGAGGAGAACCTCCAACCCGGCGAGCTGGTTCTCGTGGCGGAGGATAACGCTCCTCGCGGCATGTGGACTCTGGCCCGCGTATTGCGGCCGATCGTCGGCACAGACGGCCGTGTGCGCGCTGCGGTCGTCAAGACCGCCTGCGGGGAGCTGACCAGACCCGTTACTCGCCTGTGCGTTCTGGAGTAATCCAACTAATCCATGCATAGCAGCAATATGCGTCCCATGTACCTGTAAATATGTATATACATAGTCGTTTCGCCGGTGTTCCTATTGAGATTTCGCTGGCAAAATCTGGGCCGGCTATGTTACCGACGAAACCTGTCCATGGTGCTACCGGTCCGAGCGGCGGCCACGCTCCCGACAACTGGGGCGTTCCACGACAAATCGACAAGTGCCCTGCACCCTCATATTTTATTTTTTGCTTAAAATTGGTCTAATGGGTTGTGATGTGCGGAGAAGCCAGCTGTGGCAAGGATTTTTTTCTTCGAACAACGGTTTCCGAGATATAGCCTCGGGCAATTCCTGGATGTCGCGCTGCAGCCCTATGTTTGGAGGCCTATAACTAAAAAACTATTGGTTTTCTACGATAAAAACTTTATATGGTTCAACTCACAATTAACCAACAAACATTTTGGCTATCTCGGATTTTCAATTTTTGAAAATTTTGATCACGTGACCTTTTGACCTATTTTTCGAAGAGTGACCTTGATATTTTCCTCACTGAAAGTTGCAATTTTGTCTGATGACGATTAAAGCCTTATCAATTGTCATTCATATGCGAAAATAAAAAAGTGGATATCGCCCTGCGTTGACCTCAGGTCAGGTCATTTTTATGACCTGTCCATTATTACGAGCGGGAGCGACAGCGAGATCTCGAGAATAAAGCAAGATAGCGACAAGCGGTAAACGGTGCAGGGTACAAATGGATAAGGTCTATAATTTTTACTGAGGTCATTTTCAGGTCAGGTCAAAGATGACGTCACAGGAGCAAAAAGGAAGTCAAAATTGCGGCACTACATATATATGAAGTTTTTCTCGAATAACTTCATATATATAGTGCCGCAATTTTGACTTCCTTTTTGCTCCTGTGACGTCATCTTTGACCTGACCTGAAAATGACCTGAATAAAAATTATAGACCTTATTCGTGTGTACCCTGCACCGTTTACCGCTTGTCGCTATTTTGCTTTATTCTCGAGATCTCGCTGTCGCTCCCGCTCGTCACGAGACCTAAGGTCAACTTTTGACCTTTCGACCTTTCGAGGTCAACATACATGTATTTCGATGCGGATCGACGAGAGGATCACGATGGTGCTATTAGTTTGTTCCTAGTTGGGATACCTTGAAAGTTATTCGTGAAAAACTTCATACATATGTAGTGCCGCAATTTTGACTTCCTTTTTGCTCCTGTGACGTCATCTTTGACCTGACCTGAAAATGACCTCAGTAAAAATTATAGACCTTATCCATTTGTACCCTGCACCGTTTACCGCTTGTCGCTATCTTGCTTTATTCTCGAGATCTCGCTGTCGCTCCCGCTCGTAATAATGGACAGGTCATAAAAATGACCTGACCTGAGGTCAACGTAGGGCGATATCCACTTTTTTATTTTCGCATATGAATGGACAATTGATAAGGCTTTAATCGTCATCAGACAAAATTGCAACTTTCAGTGGGGAAAATATCAAGGTCACTCTTCGAAAAATAGGTCAAAAGGTCACGTGATCAAAATTTTTCAAAAATTGAAAATCCGAGATAGCCAAAATGTTTGTTGGCTGATTGTGCGTTGAACCATATGAAGTTTTTATCGTAGAAAACCAATAGTTTCTGAGTTATAGGCCGCCAAACATAGGGCTGCAGCGCGACCTGCTGGAATTGCCCGAGCTATATCTCGGAAACCGTTGTTCGAAGAAAAAAATCCTTGCCACAGCTGGCTTCCCCGCCCATCACAACCCCTTACACCAGTTTTCAACGAAAAATAAAATATGAGGGTGCAAATTTAATGTTTTATTTGTCGATTTGTCGTGGAACGCCCCAACTGTTACATTCTACTTGTTTGTGTTTTCACTCTGCGCTTTTACTCGGCGCTAGAGGCACTTCTAATGACTTTTGCTTTCGTTTCTTGACCTGTATGCTGTGCTTTCGCTTTCATCCGTCGCACAGTGGCCCTTTTTCAGAATTAGCACGCATTAATTCCCGCATTAGTCTGAAAGTGGTGCAAGACATCACCACGTGATCAAGGACGTATTCCCTGCCAATGCAAAGAGAAGAAAAGAAACGAACTGCCCAAGGAGATTCGGCCCAACAGCGACAGGCCGCTCGACCCAAGAATTGGCGCAAGTTCGCACGGCTCGCCCGCCGGCCCAGGCCCCTCCGTACGCAAGTGTGGTGAGCCCGCCAGCCGACCGCGCTGCACTGACCGCCAGGACGCCCCAGGGCGTTACGTGACCGCATCTACAGCTGTTGCAGGCCACCGTTAGTCGGCCCCGGCCGGGCAGCAACTAAGGTCAGCACTCAGCGCGACGCGAACAATGCAAACACATAGGCGCTTTTGACGTTAGATTTTAAGCCGACCACGGGACTTGTGCGGCTTGGACATCAAACGCGACAAGAAATCGGACAGTTTTTCTTGGGCACAGCGTTATGCCTACATGACATTTCAATTAGCACATCTTATGGCAAAAGTCAAGCCACATTTAGGCGCACACCAGGTGACACCAGCTTCGAGCCAGGTCAATGAGCTTAGTCGTATCGAACAGGAGCCACAGCCGCTCGCGGACTGGACTGGCTCACGTTATCCACCGTAGAAGCAAAATGGCGCAAAATGGCGCGATGCCCTTTGGAGGACATGGTCAGAAGAGATCGGCGATGCGAACGATGTATAATACATGTTCCAGAGTGTGCTACTTAACATAAGGCTTCATATGTATGCCGCCATTTCCAGTTAATAATTGTCCTGTTACTGTGTCCACAATATTCGGCAAAAGTGGTCTATTTAAGTTTATACAATCAAAATAGTGGTTTCTAGGGCTTCTACGTAAACTCAGCTTCACAGCCATGCCACTAATTTTTTAATATTTTCCCATCGGAAGTCTTACAAATTCATGTTCATCTCACCCTACCTTTTAGGGTCCGCCGGTGGTGTCCGCACGCCTCTTGACAAACTTCGATTTTGCGGTCAGTTTTACCAAAGGTAATTATTTTTTTAGGAGGTAAAAATAGCACCATCGGATAGTTTGGAATGTTTTGCACACGATTAGACTGCTTTTTACTCAAAAGAAGAGAAAAAATATTTTGAATTTATGCGTGCTAATTCTGAAAAAGGGCCACTGTGCGTCGGTTAAAAGCCGGCGGCTGTGCGCGTGATAGTGGTGCAACGACCGGACCCGAACGAGGCGCACGGTGAGCGCCTCAGTCCCTCATTTTTGATAATGACCTTATCAAAAGAAGAGTTCAAAAGCTATCGATTGCTGTTCCATGCGTTTTTGTAGCTACCACATTTCCTGAGATAGCGGCATGTTTCTGAAAAATATAATGACAAAATCCTGGTCCCGTGGTCCCTGTGCTCGTAGTACCTCGACGGGACCGAAAGAGGCGCACAGTGTCGCGCCTCAGTCCCTGTGCTCCTGGTCGTTGACCGTTGTGCGAAGGGGTGCGGCTGCGGCGCACCCACGAAGGCTCGACGGTG
The DNA here is from genome assembly GCF_019059575.1 of Amphibalanus amphitrite. Lineage (NCBI taxonomy): Eukaryota > Metazoa > Arthropoda > Thecostraca > Balanomorpha > Balanidae > Amphibalanus > Amphibalanus amphitrite. The sequence goes on along the minus strand of NW_024881509.1, from coordinate 1,539,628 downwards.
TGCTGCCGCCCCGACGCACCGGTATCGGCTGGATATTCGTTTTTCTTCTCAAGCTATTTCTACATTTATCGGCAAGTGATTTCATTTCGGCCCTTTATAATAAACTCTTATCTAAAACTCTTCTACGAACATTGTTACCGGCATAGTGCGATTGTGTCGGGAACACAATGGAATTTCGGTAACGCTGGTTATGTCAGTAAGGGATCTGGTATGTGGGGGTAATGGCCCTGCTTGATGCCCAAAAAGGGGGCACGACCCCAGAGGACCTGCCGACCACTGGTCTAGACGCTTGATCAATCGGCAAGACATCTTTCTTAACCTTCGCCCCAGTGGGGGGGGGGGGGCATAGGCGGCGGAACGGGGAGGGCACCGGGGCACCGTGCCCTCCTTTGATTTTGACATTTCAACATTAGCCCTATGGGCGTTGCATGGAAAGAATGGGACCAAAAGTCGGCAGTGCCCCCTCTTAACTGAAGGTGTTCCGCCGCTACTGGGGGGGGCATATGTTACCACCTTGTTGCCTTTTTTGCGTGTAAATAAAAAACCGCGGCGCGTAGCGCCGCGCCGCTTGGGGTAGCTTTTGGTACATCAATTTTGGACAATGTGTAAAATATTTGACCCCAGGTCATGTCAGGTCAGGTCACCAGGTCAAGTTAACTGACCAAGCCTAAAAAAAGTTTGCAATCATGTCCAGCCTGCAGTGTTTGTCAGAAAGGTTTTAAACTTGGTGGATTGCATGCTGTTATGGGTGCCTACAATTTGTATATCTCGGATTTTTTTTATATCCGTGACCTAAGGTCAGGTCAGTGGCGTGACCTTTCCATTACAAGTCAATGGAGAAAAATGAAAATGCCTCTAGATCCACGTGTACGTATAGGAACAGTCCAAATATTTCAGAATCACAATGATTTGGACCACCCGTGATGACCTAGGTGTCATTTTTGCTGATAGCCTCTAGAAAGGTCATGCGAGGTCATTTGAGGCTACAAACAGATTTTTGCCAATAACTCGCGATCGGAAAGAGATAGAACGCTGGGGATGGTCTCATTGTGTTTGTCTTGTTGAGACGCATCGACTGATATGCAACATGACCTTTTCCGGTCAGGTCATGACCTTGACCTGAGGCCAAATTTTCAAGTTGACCTTTCAAGGTCAAATTATAGTTCATTCGACGCGTCTCGGCGAGAGGAACACGATTCTGGCAATAGAAATGTCGTGGCTTTTTGTAGTCGAAAGTTATTGTCGAAAAACACTTTTCGTAAAAACAGCTATTTTTGGAGTTTTTGCCCTCTGGAGGCTTAACCGTTGACCTGAGGTCAATTTTGATAATGACCTTATCAAAAGAAGAGTTCAAAAGCTATCGATTGCTGTTCCATGCGTTTTTGTAGCTACCACATTTCCTGAGATAACGGCATGTTTCTGAAAAATATAATGACAAAATCCTCTGGTGACCCCAATATTGCTCTAAGATGAAAAATGACTGAAATACTTTCAAACGTACGCATTGAGAGCTATCGACTGCTTTTTACCGCGTCTTTCTAGCCCTCTTAGTTTTTGAGTTAGAGGTGGGTGGTAACATATGCCCTCCCCCCACTAGGGCGAAGTTGGCTGAGACCGCCACTGGGGCGCGGGTTAAAGGGACTATCCCACCTTCAAAAAAGTACCGTTTAGGATTCGGAAATGTTACTCATGATATTTTGACGAATTCTGCAAGTTTTTACGCGTTTTCATCGTATACTTTTTGAGATATTGCGACTTTCATATTTCATCGTGACGTCATTTATATCGAATCTGTGACGTAATGAACGATTTACTTCATGTCAATGTGAGGGGAAATTTGGCAGTAAATATACATGTATTGCTCTCAAATATGACGCGGCTCATACAATAACAAGAATGTCTCTGATTGGCTTATTCGTAAATCAAGTGATACTTCACTTGAATGTTTGACAGGCGTTCAAAAGGCAAATGATTAATGACGTCATCAAATGGCCGTTAATAGTTAAGAGATAGGGCCTTAGCTAAGGCCCACTTTTCAAATGAAGGGAAAGAATTTCTTTAACACCACGAAACTGAGGACATTGCGACCAGGATATATAGTGGTTTCTGAACCTGGGCGCCAACTTGGCTATCTCAACTCAGAACTAATGCAAAGGTGGGACAGTCTCTTTAATGATATTTATTCAAAATCAAAACCGCACCTATTGCGACACGAGCGAGCCCAGATCCTATTGCCAAATGGACTGTGTAGCGTGCGCAGGGTGTGAGTGTGGTGTGAATAGGGTGCAGTAGTAGGGTGCAGTTGCGGCCGGCCGGTACCTGTGCGCAGGCTGGCCGTCCGGTCCAGCGCTCGGCCCAGGATATGGCCCACCTCCGAGTCGGCGTCCAGCGGGCCAGCCATGTTGGGGTTGCTGGTGCTCCTGCCGGATGACAGAGCCGCAGGGAATCGATTCAGGTCACGGCACTGACAGACGTCCTAATCTCTAGCCACTAATTATCATATATGTATTAAGCAGCGAGCAGGAATAAAAATGTGTTAACCGTGAAGCCTTCGTTTCCGAATGACGAATCTACAATTATATACAATTTAAGCGTTAGCATTGCAAGTGTCTGTATTATAAATCATTAGAGTACAAGGTTACGCGATAACTGTACCTTTTGATTAAATGTATATCATGGATGTATTAGTTTGTGTATAGAAACGTTCAATTGAATTCGTATTATTAGGGTAATTTCTGTAACTGTTTTTAACAACTGGGGCATTCCACGACATATTTTTCCTAACTACTCCGCCACCCATTAATAAGTGACCTGGGCCCAATCTTATAAACGTCGTGAAATGGATATGACAGCACTCTAAAGTACAGGCTCCACGGCACACTTTTTCGGTTTTTCGTTTCGTTTTTTCGCTTTTTCGGCTTCAGTAGACGATCAGCTTCACTTGATAACATTGGTGTAGCTCCACGGCAGCGAAACCGAAAAAACGAAATCAGCAACTCGAAAAAGCGACGCGAAAAAAACGAAAAAAACGACTCTAAAAAGCGAAAAAGCGACTCTAAAAATCGAAAAAGCGAAAAAGCGAAACGACTCGTCCAACCCAAAAGTTTGGATCGACAATCAGTTTTTCGGCTTCAGCACGTGACGATGTGGTGATACTGATGCATGTTTCCAACGATTCATATTTCGGTACTCCTAATGGAAAGGAAGGAATGTAATCGCTCAATAGTATTTCAGTGTCGATATGCACATATTTTCCACGTGAAAGGATTGAATAGCGGTTAATTATGCGAGATATATGCACGTATTTATTTCATCTTATGATCTTTTGTAAAACCTGTTCATCATGCTTCATAGCCGCGCCCTGCTAGGGGAGCGGCGTTAGAACACCACCTGCAGATTTTCGCTAATATCTAAAAAAAGGTGACGTTTCGCGCCACTGTTTTTGTCACACCTTATCAAGCACCTTTTTTACACATGCTATGAACACTTCAGGACCAAGGTCTCTCAAGGTCAGGTCACCAGGTCAGGTAACCTGGTGAGGTGGTCAGTGTGACCAATTCAGAAAATGTTCCAATGCTTATCATTGCTACACCAGGTAACGGATGGCTTTGGAACTTTCAGCAATTCAAGAAAGTAGCAGTATGCACAAAATGTATATCACATAATTTCAATATCGGTAGCCCAAGGCCACGTCAATTTTGCGACCCCCCCCCCCCCCATTGCCTAGAAACTGAAAATTGAAAGGCGTTTTTAACGAACGTCATTCTAAACACTCAGGTTACAAGTACACAGAAGCGTATAGGAACCATGGGTGCAGTGGATGCAGCTCTGCAGCTGCACCCACAATAATTATCGAATAGGTGCCGACAGTGCATTCTGCACCCACAATAATCTGAAGCAAAAACCCCTTTTCGCATCAACGCTACTTCACATGCAGTATGAGTTCAGGATATTTTCCCTTCTACCCATCTTTCGAGTCATTTGCTTCTTTGTCTTCATAACATACATGTATATATATGTACATATATATATATATATATATATATATATATATATATATATATATATATATATATATATATATATATATATATATATATATATATATATATATATATATATATATATATATATATATATATATATATATATATATATATATATATATATATATATATGTTACAGGCAATGTGTGGAATCAGGCATTCTATAGAAAGCCTAGGCATTCTATAGAATGCCTGACCGACCAGGCATTCTATAGAATCCCTAGGTATTCTATAGAATCCCTGACTGCTTAGGCATTCTATAGAATGCCTGGCTTAAGCTCCCAGGCATTCTATAGAATGCCTAAGTATTTTGATTGTCCGAAACACACTTCGAAAATTAGGGGTCAGTGGCAGTAATGCTATTTGTTTACCTAATTTTCAGACCATTTCAGGGCAATGAGTTGAGAGGAAGCGAGGGAGAAATTGGGCTATGCCGACCACCAAATTGTGCGCCGCAAGCAGCAACTGATCCAATCCCGTTGGCACGCGAGAGCCACGGCGCAAGGCACGCGGGAGAGCCACAGGCCAACCAGTCGCTTCAACGGTTACCCTCGGAGGATTATGCTGCTACAGATACGAAGCTGCATTAGAAGAGTGTTGGCTGGGAGGGTGGACCGTAGGCTTGAATCGAAAGTGATTGCGAATGACGATGGCTTTGTTCTGATATTAGAAATGAAGGTGAAGAATACATCAAAGGTCACATTTTATGTCGTCATAAGCACTTCGTGTAACGACTCTCAATATACATGGACAATGGACAGCTCAACCCACACTGTAATGGCAGGGAATAACCTGAATAAATGGTTCATTATTCCACGTCCGGGCGGTGGCCCGGCCGTAACAAGAGCCGGATTAGGTGTTGTTCGATCTCCCCTTCCAGCTTGACTTCTGGGCCATGCAGTATTCGAAAGGTCGTCAAAATTATGAAATTTTACTCCAGTTCTTCTTTGGCAATGTTCGAAAGGATGCCATATCTAAAACAAATAGCTAAGCCATTTTTGGGTCAGGCCAATTTTTGTCCATTTTTGGCTCGTATCCCTTTTCTCCAGTTTGACCTTAAATCAATTCCTTAGAAGGCAAACACCTCCAAAAATGGACGATTTGTCAAACTTTTTTCTGTGTAATTTTTTTTTACCAAAGGCGTTTCCGATATTGACATTACCACCATCGTCTTTCTAGCGTTAAGATAAATACTCTGTACTCTCAGAATGAAATCCTGATACAATTTGACCTAATAAGGTCAGATTGAATACCTGACCGGAAAATTTGACTGAATGAACATGAATGACTGAATGAACATTTGACTGAATGAACATAAATAGCTGACCGCAAGGTATAGCCTGGCAGAAAATAGTAATGTTACATGTCGGTCTGTGCTCATAATCTTACTCGTATACAACATACACTGATATGTTGGAAAGATTCGTGTATTTCCTAGGCATTCTATAGAATGCCTGAAAATCAGGCATTCTATAGAATGCCTAGGGATTCTATAGAATGCCTGGTGGGTCAGGCATTCTATAGAATACCTAGGGATTCTATAGAATGCCTGGTCGGTCAGGCATTCTATAGAATGCCTAGGCATTCTATAGAATGCCTGATTCCACACATTGCCTGTAACATATATATATATATATATATATATATATATATATATATATATATATATATATATATATATATATATATATATATATATATATATATATATATATATATATATATACATATATTACATATATATTTGGACTCAGGTGAAAAAAAAACGGAACACATGTGATAGAACACATACACATGACCCACTCTAGAAAGTTTTAGCTCGGTATCTTGAAAACAGGCCCGAATAGGCCGCTTGTACTGTTTATTGTTTATTTGTTTATTTATTGGCATAGCGTCCACAGGCAAAGCCCCACTTACGGATGCAGTCGCACACTGACAATAACAACCACTCACACACACTGGATGGAAATAAATATGAGTGATAACACTGATCAAAATCCAAATAAATTAACAAGATGGCAAGAGCCTAAAAGTAAACCGACAGGCAACAGCCTAAGAATATAGAAGACATGAGCAAAAGCCTAAGAGAATATACAAGTATAGGCGCCTGGCTAATGAGCGAGGCTAAAAGTATACTGACATGAGAAATCCCCTAAAAGTAAACAGCACAGGCAATAGCCTGAAATCCTAAAAGAGTGTAGGTATAAGCAAGAATGACAGTGGATGAAATAAAAAGACAAAAAAGACGAAAAATGAGTGTAGACAATGACAATGAGAATAAAACCGGTATCGGCTAGTTGCTACATGAGGAGCTATATCAGTGACCTTAGGCTAAGTATGTTCCCTGGTCGTTAGCAAATTTGGCTATCTCCGACCTTAGCCTGCAGCTAGGCATAAAGAAATCGGCGTCGGGGCTGCTGTGGACAAGCGAGTTCACGTGCTGGGGAAGACGAATCAGAAATCCTCGCTTCACAGTGTCCACTCTTCCGCGCGGCACATGAAAGAGCTCGGGACGGCGCGTGCGACGGCCGGGTGCCGATAGAGAAAACATGGCCAAGATGTCGGGACAGTCCAAGCGACCACTGAACACGGAGCGCATGTAGTTGATGTCACACTGTGTGAATCGTGACCTCACTGATTCGCAGCCGAACAGTTTAAGCAGCGATGCATAGTCGAGTGAAGGGCACCTCGCCTGTGCGTGAATTATTGACATTATCAAAACTTCAAAATGCAATTCTCCGATACCCTTACGACGTCGTATAGTACACCCCTCGAAGATCGAAATGAGCCCCCCACCCGGTGCCGCTCCCTACCCCCCCCCCCCCCCCGCTCCACGGGCGATGGTTGGATGTATTTCTGCACCCAGAATGTTCCAGCTGTTCCTACGCCTATGCAAGTAGGTACACATGACACAATGAACCGGAATATGGCACATTTTACCTTCGATTACCTTTGGTGACCTGCCCTTTGGCCTACACCTGACCTAAAAATGGCCGAAGCAGTTTGTTCCTTATTTTTTAGCTCTTTCAAGTGTCACCTACGGCGTGTCGCTACGTTGCTCAGGAGCCAAGTTAGAAGGGGTGTTCCACCTTCCAGCAGGGCGTGGAAATCCAGGAGTCCCAGCGGGGCGCCGGTTAGTAGCTGAGCTGCTGGAAGTTTAGTCAAGCCAGTTTCCTACTACAAAACAGACGAGATCTAGTTTAAGTAATTTCCATCTGTTAAAACAGACAACAAAACAGACCCCTATAAAGCCCCTAGGCAAAACTGCGACCCAAGCATTGCACTGGTTGCAAACAAAATAAAAAGAGCTGGCGGTTGCACAGCGCGTTCCAACTAAACAAAAATCAGCGAAACTCGAAAAACTCAAGTCACGAAGCGATAAATCGAAAAAAGCGAAAAAACCGACGCGAAAAAGCGATAAATCGAACCGAAAAAGCGAAAAAAACGAAAAATCAAAAACCGAAAAAGTGTCCCGTGTAGCTTGACCTTAAGAAGGCTCGATATATAGTACGCAATCTTATAAAACTCTGTGAAATCGAAAACACGGCACGCTCTTTACGGTATTGGTAGCCGCTGGTTTTGAGGATGCTGTAGAAGGATTTTAACCTGTGGTGCTGTGGAGCTGTTCACCACATATTAGTGACTGGATTTTACGTTAATCAGAAATGGAAAATATCAACCTGGTGCGTGTTCCAAAAATTCAATCAGTTCGATCCAAACGGCCCCAAGTAAAAGAATTAATTGAAGAGCGGGTTGTTATATTTTAAGTTCCAAAACAAAGTCAAAAACCGAAACAACGAATCATGCAGTGGAGTGACGAAAAGACAAGAATGGAATCCAAGTTTGCCAAGTATGCCCTGCCTAATCTAAAAGTTCTAAATCCCGGACAGAACGGGCCTAATGGAGCCAGACGTGACGCGTCTGCTCGGGTCAAGAGCTCGGCCTAGAATGTCGGGGGAGCGCGCGGCCCGACGCAGCGGGCCGGGCCCCAGACATGCGCAGAAACACTCGGAGACAACGTGGCGGCGGATCGAGCGCGGATTGGTCAGCAGAATCACTGCATTGCAGGCTGCAGACACGCGGTCGCCTCGTGAAAGGGTACAAGGTTCACTGGCGCGCCCTGGGCCGCCCCCAGCACCGGGGGGGGGGGGGGGGTAGCGACGTCACAACTCACAACAAGTCGGCGCGCGAATCGGTCTGCGCCGGCCCGGGGACTCCCGTGCCGGCCGGCGACACACGTGGTTGTTACATCATCCTAAGGGACGAGGCAACGAATAACGAATAACGCAGGCGCACCACAGTACTCACCGCCTCAGCGCGGAGCGCATACACGATAAGCCAAAACAATCACTTTTCACATCACTCGGTGCGCGACGCGATCGACACTTCACTGCGCGACGCAATAATCACTACACGGTACGGCGCAACGCAATTGTCACTGCACGGTCCTGCGCGACGCAAGAATCACTACACCACGCGACGCAGTTATCACTTCACTGTCGGCGCCACGCGATCAGGATCGTCCTCGAACGCACGTACGCGGGCGCACTTAAAAGTATCGGAAGTCCGGTTGCGGCCGGAATTGCACGCGGCGGCCGCTGCGGGTGTGCACTGGCGCAGCCGCGGACGGCTTGTCGTCCTTGTCCGGCGATGCGGAAGACGTCACTCCAGGTTTTGAAGTCCTCTTGCTGGACGGTCTTGTAGTCGTCGGCGTCTGTGTCGGCTCGTCGGGCGCCCCAGTGGCGAGGGGCCCGAGCGAGGTCGACGGTGACGGCTGCTGCTCCGGAGCCGTAGGCTCGGTACTGCTCGGACCAAGCGTGTCCTCAGGTGGCGGCATGTGTGCCGGTTTGAGTCTGTCGACGCTTACAGTGTCGTGGGCGCCAGTCGGCAGCTCCAACGTGAACACTTTAGGGCTGCGTCTGATGACTCGCATGGGGCTGCGGTACGGGGACTCCAGAGAGTGCCGCACGCGGTCAACGCGTACCCACACGTGTGTGCATGTCATGAGATCGGGTGGCACGTGCGTCGGTGGTGTGCGGGCGTGGTTCGAGCCCTGTGAGAGTGTGACGAAATCGATTTCTGACATACGCTTTGCCAGTTCTTGGACGTACTTTGTCCCGACGGGAACCTTCTCGACGGCGCAGCGGGGAAACAGCACCTGCGCGCCTGTGACGGCAGTGAATGCCGAAAAACACGACTCTGCTGGCATAGCTCTTATACCTAACAAAACTACTGGTAGCGCGCGCAGCCACTCTTGCCGGCGCGCCCTGATCGCGGCTTTGAGCGTTCGGTGGACCCGTTCCACCATTCCATTGCACGTCGGATGATAAGCAGTGGTTCGGAGGCGATGGAAACCTATCATTGAAGACAAGTGCGCAAACAGTTCCGCTTCAAATTGGGAACCACGGTCCGTGACAACATGCAGCGGAACTCCGAATCGGGACACCCAAGTGTCAAGGAAAGCAGAGGCTACACTTTCCGCGGTGATCGAGACCAACGGCACGGCCTCGACCCAACGCGTGGCGCGATCGATGCATGTCAACAAATAACGAAATGGCGCGGTGAAGGGGTGCCCGTGGGGTACTGACGGGGGCAGCGGCCCGACTATGTCTATATGTACAGTTTCGAACCGCTGTGAGGGCACGTCAAACCGACCGGGCGGAGAACGAGTGTGCCTGTGCACCTTGGCTTCCTGGCATGCTTCACACTCCTTCACCCATCGCGCAATGTCACGGCGCATATCATGCCAGAAATAGCGAGAGCTGATGAGACGGGTGGTGCCTTTCCTACCCGGGTGTGACAGGCCGTGGAAACGATCAAACACGGCGCGCCTGCATGCCTCTGGTACGTACGGGCGTGGATGTGGTCCAGTGTTTTCACACAGGACTGTGATGTCGCCAGACAGTGTTACTGGCTCCAATCTGGAGGTGTCCTGCGGCTTTGAGCGCGATTCTGAACCTGACTCGGCATGCGGGTGCTCTGAATCGGCACTGTCGGAGTCTCTCTCCTTTTCCTGCTTCTGAGCCGCCGCGATAAAATGGAGGTCACATTCATCGAGGGACACTGCATTTACCGGGCGACTGAGACAGTCCGCCACCACGTTGTCACTGCCACGAATGTACGAGACCTCCGTGATGTATTCCGTAACGACACACCAGTGGCGCTGTTGGCGGTCAGACTTAGCCGTGTGCGGGCTGTGAAAAGCGCGCACGAGTGGCTTGTGGTCTGTTCGCAGGGTAACGTGGCGGCCTTCGATCATGTCACGAAAATGGAGTGTGGCCAGATAAGCCGCGAGTAGCTCTCTGTCATACGCGGCGTACTTCTGTTGGGCCTGACTGAGCTTCCGTGAGAAGAAGCCAATGGGAACGGGTACTCCGTCCACAATCTGATGGAGCGCGGCACCCACCGCGACTTGTGATGCGTCAGTAACGAGCTCGTACTGCTCGCAGTGTGGCACTGGGTGTGGAAGAGTGCAGGCGCCGGCCAGCGCCGCTTTACTGTCACTGAACGCCTGAGTCTGTTCCTCTGTCCACGTCAGTTCTTTGCTTTTTGGGTTGAGTCGAATCAGTTCGGTCAGGTGGAACGTGACATCGGCGAATTGCGGAATCATACGCCGGTAGAAGCCGATGAGTCCCAGATAGCGACGCAGTGACTCTGAGTCATGCGGTAGGGGAAGGTCCAGAATCTCCTTCACTCTGGCCTTGGGAGGCGTGACACCTGTGCTGGTGACGTCATGACCGAGGAAAATGAGTGACTTCTTCATGAACTCGCATTTCTCCAGTGAGATGCGAAGCTTGTGCTCAGCCAGCTTGCTGAACACGAGGCGCAAATCTTTCTCATGCTGCTCCTGGTTCTCGGAAAATACCAGAATATCGTCGAGATAGACGAACACGCACGGCACGTCTCGGAAGATGCCGTCCATGACCCTCTGGAATGTGGCACCTGCGTTGCGAAGCCCCATTGGTATGAAGGCGTATTCGTACAAGCCGAAGGGCGTGGTACTGGTGACGGCCGTCTTCTCTGAGTCAGCGGGGTTCATAGGCACCTGGTGATATGCACGGAGCAGATCGATTTTGCTGAACCACTGAGCGTTGTGGAGCTTGGTTGAGAGGCTCTGAATGTGCGGCAGTGGGTAGCGATCCGGTTTGGTTACGGCGTTGAGCGCGCGGTAATCACCGGTGACACGCCACTCACCAGGGGTACTCTTCGGAACCATGTGGATGGGTGAGGCCCACGGGGACCTAGACGGACGAATCACTCCTGTTTTGAGCAGCACATCGAGTGCTTGCTTTGCTGCGGTTAGTTTGTCGGGCGGTAGCTTGCGTGGGCTGGCGAACGTGGGTGGAGCGCTGCCGGTGTCGATGAAGTGAGTGGTTTTGATTGGCGAGTCGGTGTAGTCAGGCTGGTTAGGGCTGAGAACAGCGGGGTGATCCTCTAGGATGGGCCGCACTGCCTCAGGCACCTGAGCGAGATCATTTATCACCAAATGAACAGACTCCCCGGTCGTCGGTACACCGGGAGTAGAGAGCAGAGTGGTGGAGTCGCGGAGAACTTGGGAACTACAATCGACAACCAACGAGTTGTGAGCGAGAAAATCGTTACCGAGTAGTGGCTCTGTCACTTCAGCCACTACAAATGTCCATGTGTAACTGCGTCTGAGTGTGGGGAGGACAATATCGAGAGTGGCCTCGCCATGCACGCGCAGTGGCTGCCCGCTGCCAGTCGTGATCGAAACAGCGGATGGGTGAATTAGAGTTCCATTCACATAGGAGGGTGGAACCAGGGATACACCAGCGCCAGTATCCACGATGAATTTCAGGGGCTGATCATTCACCTTGGCTGTGACCCTAAGGAGCGGCAGGCCGAGGGCTGCGTTTACGGCCTGCTCCTCTCGTTTCCCGACTCTGAGGCTGCACGGGAGGGAGATGCAGCTCGTGAGGACGGCTGCATGGTCAGATCAGCAGCTTTGTCGGGCCAGTGACACCATGGCATGCAACTGCGTGCTCGGCTGCCGAAAAACAGGTGAGCACGGCATACTTTCGGCTTCTGGTCAGGGTGGAACGGCGTGAGACCGAGAGACGCTCTTGAATCACGAGCATCACGAGCTGGGGAGTGTGTGGCGGCTCGGCTCTGCGGCTGAGTGGCCCTGTGGTACCTTGGGTGCTGCTGAGCCACAAGGAACTCCTGTGAGTCGGACTGTGGGTCCTGATCCTGACAGTGAACCATGTTAGCAGTTGAGTTTTGCACAAGAGGCATCAGTTCGTTCGCGAGTTTGCCCAACTGCGACAGTGAGAGCTCGCGCTGAGAAGCCAGGGCCGTAGCAATGCCTGTGGGTAGCGACTGGATAAATTTGTGCCGAACGAGATCGTCTCCGACACCAACCTTGTCGGCCACCTCTCTGAGTTCGCTTAGAAAGAGTGAGGGTCGGCCCGTCAGACGCGTTTTGCTGATCAGTTTCTCAAACATCTCTGGCTTTGTCTTTTCGTACATGTCAGTGACGGCTGTCTGTAGCTCAGAGAAATTTTTGTTGCTCAAGACAGCACGCGGAATGTGCGAGATGGTTTCCGGAGGCAGGGCAGAGAGAACGTGGTAGAATTTGGTCTGCGAGTTGGTGATTTTGGCAATGTTAAATTGGGCGTCCATAATAGCAAACCAGCCGTCAACCGCGGTGTCCATAAAAACCGGCGGCTTGATCGACACATGATGGACCGGCTCAGCATGAGCGGGTTCCATCGTGCCCTCGTTCGTCATGATCGTTAAAGTATAGCCGGTGTTTGCAATGCACTGAACAATTAAAATTTAAAACATGGAGTGCAAAATCCGAAAGAGCCAATGGAACGCCGAAATAAAATCACCGAGAAGATAAATGCCTAACTAATCACACGGCGGAGAGATGGCACAGAAACCATCAAGGAAAAGTGGCGCAGAAGCCACTGTGGAGCGACGGAATAGCAATCCATGTGGGGGAATAATATAAAATAATTGATTCGGGAATGAGCGGAGGCGACAACCCGGAAGTATGGAAAAAATCGAACAAGAATCACGTCGGGCTCACCAATATGTGGTGCTGTGGGGCTGTTCACCACATATTAGTGACTGGATTTTACGTTAATCAGAAATGGAAAATATCAACCTGGTGCGTGTTCCAAAAATTCAATCAGTTCGATCCAAACGGCCCCAAGTAAAAGAATTAATTTAAGAGCGGGTTGTTATATTTTAAGTTCCAAAACAAAGTCAAAAACCGAAACAACGAATCATGCAGTGGAGTGACGAAAAGACAAGAATGGAATCCAAGTTTGCCAAGTATGCCCTGCCTAATCTAAAAGTTCTAAATCCCGGACAGAACGGGCCTAATGGAGCCAGACGTGACGCGTCTGCTCGGGTCAAGAGCTCGGCCTAGAATGTCGGGGGAGCGCGCGGCCCGACGCAGCGGGCCGGGCCCCAGACATGCGCAGAAACACTCGGAGACAACGTGGCGGCGGATCGAGCGCGGATTGGTCAGCAGAATCACTGCATTGCAGGCTGCAGACACGCGGTCGCCTCGAGAAAGGGTACAAGGTTCACTGGCGTGCCCTGGGCCGCCCCCAGCTCCGGGGGGGGGGGGGGGTAGCGACGTCACAACTCACAACAAGTCGGCGCGCGAATCGGTCTGCGCCGGCCCGGGGACTCCCGTGCCGGCCGGCGACACACGTGGTTGTTACATCATCCTAAGGGACGAGGCAACGAATAACGAATAACGCAGGCGCACCACAAACTGTGAGCAGCTGTGCACATCTCAAAACACCGACAAGCATCATCTGTTTGCGGTTTCAGCGGCGTCCATTTCACGCCAGAATTTGTGGCGTGCTTTGACGAGCTTCTCAGACAGTTTAATTGATTTAAGATAAATTCCATGTTTTTATGATACAAGCATGCAATATTTTACATTATGATATTTTTAAGATTAACACATCCTCCACATATTAACTCATGATTTGTTATAATGATGGTTATTATACAGACAACGATCAATTTCAAAATATGTATTTCCAGTAACTAATGCACACTAAAACACATAAAAACGAGTGTTCATCGTTATATGGCTTTATTTTTCAAAGTAAAAGGGATTTTTAAGAGGATTTTAGCACCAGTAACCGTCTTAGATTTTCGGCAGCCACATGCATTATAGAATCGGTATGGGTCTTTAGCCTATTCTCACGCCTCACGTATGACACAAATAACGGGCACTTCATGACTTCTGATTAGGCAGATATTTAAATTAATTATTATTATTATTATTATTATTCTTGTATTATGACCTCCATACAACAATGGCTCTTCCGGTCACACAGTAATGATCACAAAGTGCTTAAGTGACAAACACACATAACATCGCATCTTCATGGCGGCAAAGTTCATGACGAGCACAATAAACACAAAGTAATCCTAAACCACTCTTTTCTCAGTAACTACTGACAGTACAGGTGACTAGTTTTCAGAGTCACTGAGCCACGACCGCGCTCGTTTTCGGCATCCAGCTGAGGTCCTAGCACCCCTGACCTGCGCTGGAGCCCTGTTCCAGTGAGACACAGCGCGGAAATCAAAGAAACGTCGCGCTTTTTCCGTATGTACGCGCGGGACCTGAAGCAGGCTCGCGCGAGTCGTACGTGTGACTCTCCCGGTAACATCATGACGATAGCATAGTCTATCGCGAAGACACTTTGGCACCTGACAGTTATGCAAAATTTTATGAACCATCGCCAGGTCACTTTCAATGACAAGATTATCTAGCCTTGGCCATCCAAGCCTCTGAAGCAAGGGTGAAGCGTGAGCAGATCTCCGAGACCCAGTGACAATCTGTGCACTATGATTTAGCACTTTCTGAATCCGATGACGCTGTGACAGCCCACAACCAGACCACACTGTCATACAGTAAACAATATGCGGCAGTACGAGCATTTCTACGATCATCTTTTTTACACTCTGAGGAAGTTTGCGTGCCATCTTCGAGAGACCACTTAGTGTCGCGTAGCACTTGCGCACAATGACATTGATGTGATTTTGGAATGTAAGATGCTGGTCTATTTCAACCCCTAAAAGCCTGGTGTGTTGAGATGGATGCACCACTGACTCACCAAATTTCAGTTCTAAGTTTGACAAGTCTCTCCGTTGCTGTGAATGAAAGATAAGAACGTCTGTCTTTTTTGGATTGATTCGTAGACTGTTTTCTTGGAACCATTTGTTTGCTTCTTCAAAAGTTTTTTCTACATTTGTCTTGAGACCTTCTAAACATTTTGGTTCACTTTTGTGCAAGAACTGAACATCGTCAGCGTACATGACTATTTTCGAGTTCTCGAAATAAGACACCAAGTCGTTTGTGAAAATCAAGAACAAAATTGGCCCCAGCAGTGAGCCTTGTATCACTCCGTGAGTAATTGCCAATGTGGTTTCCCCGCCACGAACCTTCTGTCGACGACCACTCAGCCAATCCTGGAACCAGTGAGACAGACTGGATGCCGTACCACCCGAGTTTATCGAGAAGTCGGTGGTGATTAACACTGTCGAAAGCCTTAGAAGTGTCAGTTGATGTCAAAACTCCGACTAAGCCCTGATCCACTGCACTAATCAGGTATCCAACAGTATCTAGAAGTGCCGACTCTGTAGAGCGTCCAGGCCGATACCCGTGCTGTGCGTCACACAGTATGTCGTGAGTCAGTAAGTAACCGACAAGTTGTGCACAGACGATACTCTCGGTGATCTTAGCGACAGTAGGTAGCACCGCGACAGGTCTATAGTTGTTAGGGTCATCGATCTTACCGCATTTGTGAATCGGAGCAATGCATGCTAGCTTCCATTCCTCAGGTACCTCTCCTGATGCAAGAGAAGCGTTGATCACATGGAGCAGCTGTGGGCCGATCACAGGGAGTGTCACCCGTATCATTTGGATAGTAATCTCATCACTGCCACTCGCCCTGGAGGAGGACATCCGCCGCACAGCATCGGACAGCTCTGGCAGAGTCGCAGGACGGACACGGAATGAGCCACTCACTACACAGGACGGACGCGGGGGCAGAGGTTCGGAGCCTCTCCGCTCCGCCTCAAGCTCTGCGGCGACATTCGGGCCCACAGCAGCGAAGTGGGCGTTCAGCCGGTCAGCCCACTGTACTGCCTCCACACCAGGTCCTGTTTTTGCATTTTCCTGGCCTTTGGACGATATGAGAAACCTTTTGATGTCTTTCCACGATTCATTACGTGACCGCCTGAAAGATGACAGGAAGAATGCCGTCCTTGCTCGACTGAACGCGCTTTTCACCTTGTTTCGACATGTACGATATAAATCTCTCAGCTCTTGTGACGGGTTGTCATGTAGAGCGATTCGTGCTAGGTCCCGTTCACGCATGATGGCCCTCAATTCCGCATTGTTCCTTAGCCAAGGACATGGCGGGTGTTTTGGTTTAATCGTAACCTTGGGCATATGCAAATCAATGAGTGGCGTCCATACTTCAAGCCATGCTCTCCATTTGGCTTGAGATCCTTGAGCATCTGTGACTGCTGTCCAATCAGCTAGGATCAGATCTAAACATAATGCGTCTGGCACTAGAGAACGCGTCGTTCTGATAGTGACACAGGGCCGCCGACGCCGTTCTCGCCCAATAAATGTCTCTGCGATGACTAGGTCGTGATCGGTCCAGTTGCAAGGAACCACTGCGACCGACTTGACGTCTGTAACATTTTTCACGATCAGGTGGTCAATAAGAGTGCCTGATTCTGGCCGGGTTGCCGTGCGTACGAGCTGCTGCAGACTGAGATCATCTAGTACCTGTATGTACTTGCGAACGTCAGGTTTAGTCGGCCGGAGGAGGTCAAAGTTGACGTCTCCCAGTACGTAGATAGGCTTGCCGGTACCCACGACATAAGCCAGCTGAGACTGCAATTCGTCCAGAGCTGCAGAATCTGATGCGCTCGGTGGTCGGTAAGTCACCCCAACCAGCACTGTGTTTTTGCAGCAGACACTGATCCACGCCGACTCCAGGGACGAGGGGCTGCTCGTCGGTACCAACATTGTTTCAACGCGAAGGCTCTCTCGGTATATAATGCACACCCCACCGCCTCTGAAGCTGGCTCCGTCCCTCTCACGGTCACGGCGAATTATGTTGTAGCCAGGGAATATCAAAAAGTCATTGCTCACTTGGGGTGACAGCCAGGTTTCACTAACACATAAAATATCTAATGACCATGTGCCCAGCATACTCGCAACATCATCAATAGACGGGAAAAGAGATCTGGCGTTAACGTGACCAATACGGAGTCCAACATTACTTATCTTCTGTTCTGTTGCTGTTCCAGTATCCGATGCTCTAAAACTGCCTCGTTTCACTCTAAAAAACCCTGAACTTCGCTGAGCACTAGCTGAGCCACATTTCTGGCCCCTTCTGCAGTCAGCTTTAGGCCAGTCTTGTTGATCCCTCCATATTTGCATTCCATCAGTCTCTCTCGTAGTTCCAAGTATCTCGCACCTTCACACTTGACGAGCTGTTTTATACTGTCATTCAGCTCCTGAACTTTGCGTGTCATACTGGGACAGACATCACGTCTCTCTATGACCGAACAGATCACTACATCAGCGACTCGAGGGTTCTTCTTGACCTCAGAGACGAGCGAACCGAGTTCTTCTACGATGTAATCTGTACTTCGTGTGAGCACATCTTCTTCGCCAGTCATGACAACTATGTCAGTTTTCTTAGACTTGTTAATGCGTACAAGTTCGTTAACATGGTGTCTAACATCACTGATCGTAGCCTTAGTCTGGGAGTAGAAGTGTACACATTCCTCAAACTCGAACTCTTCTCTGGCAGCGTATGAGACTCGACGCACATTGTCACCTCCGATCAGCAGTGCACCACGAGGTCTTAAGCCTGTGGCCTTTCTCTTGCGTCTGGACGTGACTACAGTCCAATCACTGTCACTGCTGGATGTGAACTCTGAGGGGACCGCATCCATCTTAATGCTTGGCTCCTTTTCGTTGCCCCGCTGACTTCTCTGCTCTGTGGCGTTTGGTTCAACTTCGATTACAGTTGCGCTCGGTTCGATCCTTTTCACCTCCTTGTTCACTGTTTGAGCTAGTTGAGCCGAACCTTCCTCAAGGGCGTTACATTTCACTTCAATATCTTTAAGGCGTTTCCCCAACCTTTCCATTTCTTCAAAAACACCGCGCATCATAGCGTTCATGTCAGATGATAGCTGTTCTGCGATCTCCTTGACTTTACAAGCGACGCGTTCTTCAACTTCAAGGCTAATAATTTTCCTCAGATCAGCCATACTCATGGAGACTTGACAATCACTCATCTTTGATTTGATTGTGTCTGCCTTTGCAAATGTCAAGTTCGGGCTCAATTGCAACGCAAAGATCTTTCTTGAAGATCAGCGCGAGACCGACGGTGAAAAATCGAGAGCTGTTCGACACCGATAGTAAGTAAATTTTTAAATAACTAGGCCAAAAAATCCTAAACTTTGCAAGCTAATATTGGTCAGTTACTTTATCTATCGTCAATGCAAATACATCTAGACTTATCTGCGTGAAATAAGAAACAAATTCATATGCATATTGAGTTAGGGTATGACTCGGAAACGCTAATACACGCAAAAATATTGGAGCTCTTCGAGACACGTCTGACCCTAATCTGACTCCCCACCATTCTTCCCTAATCTGACTCCCCACCATAAGGTATAATGGTGATATACCTTAGTTTGTCAAAAAATTATAAATGCCTACTCACTATTCGTATTTCCTCACTTTCTGCCTGGCATGCAGTTACTGATCAGTGATCAATCTGTTGTTTCTCTTCCTGCATCTCTATCTGACTTCTGAATCTGAACCGAGTATTTTTCTTGATATAGCTTTGATATGTAGACTGGGTACTTCAATCTTTTCAGGAATTGCTTTTTAGCTTTAGGCTAGGTAAAATGTACCTATGCTTGAATAAGAAGGAAAATAAGTTGTAACTTGACCTAATTCAGTTCATGTACGTAATCTTCGAATTTTAGTAGCTTTATCTTCAAGAAGGAAAATTTCAAGAGCTTATGACAAGAAGGAAAATAAGCTGTGTCTTGAATTGATCCAGATAATGTACCTACGTATCCTGATGCTCAAATTGTAGGAGCTACACTGTCAACGGCATTACTTCAATTACTGAAACAGTAGCCGAGCTATAATTAAATGATTATTTAAATAATTCTTTAACAAACTTATTGCAATGCCTTAACAGCAAATAAATGCAAATGATAAGTAGAAGAAACACTTTATTCACTCGATTTTCTGAGCGCGAGAATGCCCTCGCTGACATTTATTTGGTCGGCAATCCACTTTTCAGGAGAACTCTTCAAGCATGTCAGTGTTTTCCATAGTTTGCTATCACGTTTTCCATAAAAAAAAATTATTCATTACACTATGTGTGTCTCTAAAAGAAATAAATGCCCCATGAAAATTAAAACACATAACTTTTCCTGTTCGCAAACAGTACGCATAATTTCCAATAGCGACGGCGACAAGACATTGACCAATCACGTTGCGTGTTTCCTGCTGGCGTTGATTTGTACTGTGGGCAAAATGGCGTGAATAGGGTGCCGTAAATAGAGTGGCGTGGAATGATAGTACGGCATTTGGTAGCACAAGATTGGGCCCAGGAGTGCCCCCACCCTCAGCCCAGCGACTCACGGCACCTTACGTTAACACCAGACAAAAATATAAAAAAGGATAAGTCGCGGCACTCCCAGCTAGGAAAAGTAGGAAACAAAAATCAAAAGAAATCAAAACAAAAAAGAAATCAAAACAAAAAGCAAAAGAACTGCGGGCGACGGGTTAATATTAAAAGAGAGCGATAGTAATCATTGCTGAAAGCAGCGAATGACTGTCCAGGTGCATCTACAAAAGAAGTCATTCATGCCATGCAACCATGAATAATTGGTTAGTAGATGGTATTTAAACATTCACTCATAGGAAAACAGCAGAATTGCAGTGGGAAAACATTTCTGGTCAATTCGAGCTTGAGTTCATAGCAGACTTTCTGGGGCCTACCAGCTAAGCAGAGCTTGTTGCTGATGGACCCCGTCAAGTCCGGCGTTCCATTTGGGTGGGGATGTATCTTTTGTGATAAAAATGACACAGTTGCACAGTGCACTCACAACAGTCAACACATTGTAGCCGGCATTTGCAACCTTACCAGTAATAAATGTACCCATTAGTACATCTATTATTGGGCCACTTGTTGAGGTGCTAAACAATGCCAGAAAAGTACTATGCATATGCAATTTGTTTTTCATGTACACATTGTCATTTGTTCTCATTTCCTATTTATATCAATCTTGTTTGTATCTTCGTTTTTCATTACAAAGATTGCTTACAAAATTCATATAGGTACTTTCATATTTTTCTAAACCTGATGAAAGCATTTAGTGCATTGTCCCAAAATTTGCCAGTGGGTGGGAAGCGACATCCAAATCAAAATAATTTTCCACTCTCAACTCCAATTTTCAGAGCAATTTTTCACTCCCTGTTTTACCAATTAAGAGCATATTGCCTGTACCTACCTTTTACCTCCCTCCATATATTTTGATTCAATCATCTTATAAGGCAACTCCTGGGCCCAATCTTACCAATGCCGTGAATACAGATGCCGTGCATGCCAACCACGGTGGCTGATCCACGGCACTCCATTTACCCAATCTTACCAATGCCGTACCACGGCATTTCTATTCACGGCATTTTGCCCACGGTACAATTCAGCGCCAGCAGAAAACACGCAACGTGATTGGTCAATTCTTGTCACCTTCGCTATCGGAAATTGTGCGTATTGCTTGCGAACAAGTATAGCTCTCTATTTAAAGTTTTGCCGAGCGTTTATTTGATTTAGAGCCATACATATGTGTGACTGTGAAAGACAAGTTATTTGTGGAGAACGTGATAGCAAACTATGAAAAACTAAAGGCTGCCTAAAGAATTCTCCTGAAAAGCGGATTACTGGCCTAGTAAACATCCGCGAGGACATTCTCGCGCTGAGAAAATCGAGTGGATTAGTTTTCAACTTCGTTTCGCTACTGGGACCGTATTAGAGCCGGCGATAATCACGGAACATTAGTGTCGGGGCAGACTGCGGCGGGGCAGACTGCGGCGACCCCTAGGAAGAACAACTAGGGAGAACAACATTCGACAGATGGCAGCACTAGACGAGATAATCAGGCAATACTTTAATATTAATGGGAAAGAAATAATGCCAATGTTTGCCCTCACCAAGCATGTTACCACGATAATGGAAGAATGTAGTGTAGTACCCCTCCCCGGGCCCGCCGCGGGCTGGCAGCGGCGGCCGGAGCCGGTCCGACCGCATCACCCAGGACACGAAACGGGACATAAAGCTGGTGGCCGTCCGTGCTTCCGGAGTGGAACGGCACCGCATCTCTCATCCACCCCACCTGGACACCACCTGCCGACCTTCACCTGTACACAGACGCCTCCACCCTGGGCTTTGGCGGCTGCTGCGACGGCGCTTGGTTCTCCCAAGCCTGGCCTGCCGCGACCAAGGCGTTGGCCACCAGCATCTCCTGGCTCGAAATGATCCCCATCCTGGCGGCGTGCCTCTGGGGTCACCGCTGGACGGGGCTGAGCGTGCTCATGCACTGCGACAACACGGGTGTTGTCTGCGCCTTGGCAAAGGGCCTGTCCCCTCCTGCTACGGCTTCGTCGTCGCCTTCGGCGAGGACCGCTGCCAGCCACTGGCCGCCGGGCTGCCTGGGCGGCCGTCACCTTGTTTTTTTTTTCGGCGCTCTCCGGGGCAGCGAGTACCTTGCCCCGGGGACGGCGCGCTACTCCCGCCGCCGCCCCTGCCTCAGAAAACACGTGACCATGGCGACTGCCTCTCTCACCCTGCACCTGCCGGCGTCACAAACCGATCAAACCGGGCACGGAGCCGACACCACGTTGCCGCGATACATCCTTTTGGCGGTCCTTTGGCGTCTTTCAGCTACGCAAGAAGGAATCGGCAGACACAGACACCTGGGCGAGCGAGGAGGGGAAGTTGAGACCGTGTTTCCGCCAAAAGAGAAAACAACCAAGGTAGGTGGTAGGTAACTACACCTGCGCTATCCACATCAGCTGCCCCGCATGACACTAATGGGACCGTATTAGAGCCGGCGATAATCACGGAACTAGTGTCGGGGCAGACTGCGGCGGGGCAGACTGCGGCGACCCCTAGGAAGAACAACTAGGGAGAACAACATTCGACAGATGGCAGCACTAGACGAGATAATCAGACAATACTTTAATATTAATGGGAAAGAAATAATGCCAATGTTTGCCCTCACCAAGCATGTTACCACGATAATGGAAGAATGTAGTGTAGTACCCCTCCCCGGGCCCGCCGCGGGCTGGCAGCGGCGGCCGGAGCCGGTCCGACCGACCTTTAGCCGGCCGGGTCAGGTAACCGTGACGGCCGCGCCGCAGCGCCGCGCCCGGGCCGGCCGGGAGACGGAGTCGGGTGCCCGCCGGCGAGCCGTCGGCAAGGGCGCGGGGCACATTAGTCGAGTTGAATGTTCACTGTTCAGTTTTGAGTGCGAGTGATGTATGTGTGAATCGATATGTGAGCAGCAAAATCCAACAAGAAAACAAAATCCGTGAAAGAAAGGCAACGCTGGCAAACATCACCACCATAGTCTTCCTACGCCGAACAGGTTCCACACCAACTAGCATCAGCGAGAGTAAAACTAGGATCCTAACAGACCCGCCCACCGCCCCACCGTCACCCCATTCCGTCCCAAGTCTCCTTCCCCTCCGCTCGGGGCGTCTTTCAGCTACGCAAGAAGGAATCGGCAGACACAGACACCTGGGCGAGCGAGGAGGGGAAGTTGAGACCGTGTTTCCGCCAAAAGAGAAAACAACCAAGGTAGGTGGTAGGTAACTACACCTACGCTATCCACATCAGCTGCCCCGCATGACACTAATCATCATTTCTATTTACTTGCTGTATTGCAACAATTTTGAGATAAAATTATTGAAGTAACGCCTTGCCTAGTGATAGCGGTACTCTCTTAGCAGACGTCACCCCAGTTGCCAGATCTAGTGACCAGTTGAAAAATCTAGAGACTTTTTGAAAAGTCTCTAAATGGGCAGGAAAATCACCCAGGACGTATAGGGGAGGAGGATTGGGGGGGGGGGGCGACGGCCAGTTCACGATATCAATCGGCTGATGTCATGGTAACGCCGGTTGTGTGAGGTCCGTGAAGTGAACGTCAGCAACAGCAGCGAATACAGCGTCAGATTCAGAATTGCTTTTAAAAGCCTAAGGGGTCAATTAGGGGGCGGGGAACACGAATATGACACTTATTTTGCCCTAACTCCCCTCCTTCATCCCTAAATCCTCCCTTATCCTTTGATCGCCAAATTAAAGGTCGCAATCGATTCCTCAGGTCAATATCTAGCCGGGTGTCAGATGTGTGCAGACTGCAGCGTATCCCTTATCCCTTAATCGTCCCTTAACGGACTGGAGCGTCAAAAGTGCCTCAAGGGTTCGCCTGATCGCCAAAATAAGGATAGCAATCGATTCCTCAGGTCAATATCTGACCGCAGCCTCGGCTTCCAGATGTGTGCAGCGTATCCCTTATCCCTTAATTGTCCCTTAAAGGACGGGGTGCGTTAAAAGTGCCTCAAGGATTCGTCTGATCGCCAAAATAAGGATTGCAATCGATTCCTCGCGTCAATATCTGGCCGCAGCCTCACGTTCCAGATGTGTGCAGCGCCGGGGACCTCCCGCGGCGGCGCTCGGTCACCCACGCGTTGATGGCGTCAGAGGCCTGCCAGGCGGGCCCCGACCCGCGGCGCGCCGAGCCGGCTGGCTCGGTCTCCCGTGGTCGGAATTCCCGGAAAGCGTCGGCTCAAACGATATCTTCAAGGTCAGCTGGCTCTTTGATTGAGACTGCAATGTCTCTCTCTGTCTTCTTCACGCGCACACAGCCGTTGGTCGTGTAGGCGGCCCACAGAGACTTTCGTTTCCGGAGCTGCCTAGCCAAGAAGAATAGGTGCTGGTTCTTAGCTGAAAGGCAGTCTGACACAAAGATGCGGCTAATTACTGACCGGGTCAGCACCGGATGGCCACCCACCTTTTCAGCCGTCAGCTCCTTTCGCTTATCGAATAGTTTTTGTCGAGCGTTTGTTGTGGCGAATTTGGCGATGATCGGCCGTACCTTGCCTGGCTGTGGACGTCCAAGGGACCGGTCCAGGCTATCGGCCGACAGATTGAGACCGGCGGCCCGGCCGACGTCCAGCACCAGGCTGTCCGTCGCCTCACCGTTCGTCTCCGGCACCCCGGTGATCAGCAGGCTGATGCGACGGTTGTACGCATCCAGATCTTCGATGCGCCGCTCAGCTTCCTCGAGCCTGTTTTGGGTGGAAGACAGCTCAGTCTCGAGCGACGCTATTCGGGCTTCAGCCGCTTCGTTGACCCGGTTGATTGCTTGAGCCACGGCTTCCGTTACCAGGTCCTGGAGTCGTTGGACGAATTCAAATTCGCTGAGATTTTCTTGGCTTCTTCCTTAATATCGATTTCAGCCATGTCAGCCATATTATCTCACCACCCGCCGCCTGGCTCCCTTAGGTAGAACTAATCACTGGAAGGGTCGCGGCGCACTGGGTCCAGGCACGGAGGGGCAGGGGACACGTCCGTTCCGGCCGGCGGTCAGGGGACAAGTTTTTTTTTTTTTGTTCACTCTTTCACACAGAACGAGAAGAATCGTTCGAAAGGTTAACTGAAATTCTCAGTGAGAACTTTCAAAACATTCCTCGGAAAAAGAAAATAGAAACACTGCTAAATGGGCCTTCGCGAGTTACGAAGGTTACCCGCCATGACACCGCCATGGCCGTCCAGAGCTATATACTCAAAACGCCGAGATTTGCCTGCTAGAACTAGGAGCAGCACTTCCATTTCGGAATACAGAGCAATGGCGCGGGTAGGGGCGGGGACAGGCGCTTCGGCCAAGGCAGGGTCGACTTCGCTATGTTAATATTGACATTTTGATTAAGATCAGTAGTGTTAGTAGTGTTCGATTAGAAGTGTTATTGTCTGCTTTCTACGTGTTTCGAGCGGCGTCTCGTTTTAAGCGCCTTAGCGCTTCTGCGCCAATCGTGATGTTTCGACTCTCTCTCTCTCTCTCTCTCTCTCTCTCTCTCTCTCTCTCTCTCTCTCTCTCTCTCTCTCTCTCTCTCTCTCTCTCTCTCTCTCTCTCTCTCTCTCTCTCTCTCTCTCTCTCTCTCTCTCTCTCTCTCTCTCTCTCTCTCTCTCTCTCTCTCTCTCTCTCTCTCTCTCTCTCTCTCTCTCTCTCTCTCTCTCTCTCTCTCCTCTCTCTCTCTCTCTCTCTCTCTCTCTCTCTCTCTCTCTCTCTCTCTCTCTCTCTCTCTCTCTCTCTCTCTCTCTCTCTCTCTCTCTCTCTCTCTCTCTCTCTCTCTCTCTCTCTCTCTCTCTCTCTCTCTCTCTCTCTCTCTCTCTCTCTCTCTCTCTCTCTCTCTCTCTCTCTCTCTCTCTCTCTCTCTCTCTCTCTCTCTCTCTCTCTCTCTCTCTCTCTCTCTCTCTCTCTCTCTCTCTCTCTCTCTCTCTCTCTCTCTCTCTCTCTCTCTCTCTCTCTCTCTCTCTCTCTCTCTCTCTCTCTCTCTCTCTCTCTCTCTCTCTCTCTCTCTCTCTCTCTCTCTCTCTCTCTCTCTCTCTCTCTCTCTCTCTCTCTCTCTCTCTCTCTCTCTCTCTCTCTCTCTCTCTCTCTCTCTCTCTCTCTCTCTCTCTCTCTCTCTCTCTCTCTCTCTCTCTCTCTCTCTCTCTCTCTCTCTCTCTCTCTCTCTCTCTCTCTCTCTCTCTCTCTCTCTCTCTCTCTCTCTCTCTCTCTCTCTCTCTCTCTCTCTCTCTCTCTCTCTCTCTCTCTCTCTCTCTCTCTCTCTCTCTCTCTCTCTCTCTCTCTCTCTCTCTCTCTCTCTCTCTCTCTCATAAGCGGGGCGAAACTTGGCATAGTTCACCATACATCAATTGCTCATCGTGTGTGAAAGTTTGGAACCCAGGTCTCAGAAGTTAAGGTCACCCAGTTTAGCAAAGCAACTTGGCCTTGGTGATTAGCCCCTAGTTGAGGTAGTGCCACGAAACTGAAAGAAACTGAATGGTCCAAGGATTGACCCCTGAGGTACGCCCATTTTTATTTCTCATTCTGTTGACTTAACCCCTTCTAGCTGCACCCCTTGGAATCTGTTTGTTAGATATGATTTAATTGTTTTTAGAACATCTCCTCGAAAACCCATTTTGTTTAATTTCTCTAGTAGTATTTTGTGATCTACCGTGTCAAAGGCTTTTGAAAGGTCGAGAAAGATGCCCGTTACAATGTCACTTTTTTCCAGTGTTTCAGTGTTTCAACAGTGTTTCAGTTATATAATCTTGTATAAGCAATAAGCATGATAGGCATGTATGTAGAGTTAGTTTTCCTAAATCCGAATTGGTTTTCTGAGAGAATGCGTCTGTTTGTTGCAAACTCTGTCAGTTGCTAGTGGATCAGTTTCTCTAAAATTACAGCCGTTTTCCGAAAAGGAACGCACACGGATAAGTATTTAAATTTTCATTCGCACCATAGCTCACAACATAAGGAATCTGTCGTTAGGTCTCTGATGCGGCGGGGGAAGGTGTTCCCATCGGATGACGCAGGGAAATCGACTGAGATGAATCATGAAAAAAGCTTTGAAAGCCAACAACTATCCTAGTCAATTTATAAAAAGGACACGTAGAAAAATGCAGTTCACGGATAGTCACAGAAGGCATAGACAAGAGGGTGAGCATAAGCCGCTGGTAGTTCTGCCGTACGTGAAGGGAGTGACAGAGAGAGTGACGAGGATTCTAACTCCACATGCAAAAGTAGTGAACAAGTCGGGTAAGAATCTAAGGCATATGCTAGTAAAACCCAAAGATAGTAGGGAAATGAAAGAAAATACCGAACTGGTATATCAGTACGAGGGGCGTTCAAAAAGTTCTCGGCTCAACCATGAAGGAGTTGGAATTTCGGCCTGTAACGCGGTGTATTCAATGATGTGTTATTGGGATGTCCACTTACGTAGCCATTAACCAATCTGCCCTGTGATTGGTTCAGGCTGCTAATTAATCGTAACATAGTTTGCCATTCCCGGTCAGAATTGGCGACGTCCAGAAGAGAACAGTGATTTGGTTCATGCTTGCAGAAAAGTGCACCAAACGTTATTCACGAAAAGCTAGTGCCAACACATGTTGAGGTTTGTCTTTCTTACAGTAGCGTCAAAAAGTGGGTATCTCTGTTCAACTTTGGTCAACAGATCATTAATGTCACCCCCACAGTGGCCAGCCATCAACAGCATTGACTCAGAAAATATGAAAAATAAGCACTTCTTTATTAAAAATGACAAATGTTCTGGTCTGGAACAACGCAGCAGAAGCGGAGGTGTCTATCGGGCTCCTCAAAGTCATTCTTCAACAGCGTATTAATAGGTTTAAAATCTCTGCAAGATGCATCCCCCATTTGCTGACTCCAGAGGAAAGGCAAACTCGAGAGGAGGCGTAACGCGAAAATTTTGGCCCCTATATCGAAGATCCAAAAGAGTTCATTCAACTACTTGTTACCGTGGAGGGATTGTGGGTGTCACACGTTGACCCTAAGGGTGTGACCGAGTTGCACAAGTGGAAGCACACTGAGTAAAGGCCACCAAATGTGTGCGACGTGTTTAACTGCAGACTTGTATGCGATTCAACTCTGATTGAATCGATTCTCATGAATCGCTTGAAAATGCCGACTCACTGTGATTGAGTCGGTTGAATCACCTCTTGTCACCATATGAGTTGTGATTGAATCGGTCACACATGGCAACTACAAGTGATTGAGTCGGCAACTCATCTATTTAACTTGATTGAATCAACAAAATGATTCAATCACCATGTACTGGAAATTGAAGCTATGACCATATTTAGTACTACATTATGGAGAAATATATGTGGTATTTGCATCATAGACACACACAATGCACTGCAACATTTTTAGGTAGTGTAGTCGCCGTCTCGTCCAAACGCTAAGCCTCCACACGCCAGATGCTCACTAGTGGTGTATTGCCACAAGTTTCTGTCAAAAACACCGAACTCCGTAAGATTTTCAACTCGCAAATCAATATCACACGCCAGACAAAGGGGGGGGGGGAGAACAAGTGGAACCAGAAACAGCCAAACTCGCGATAAATCATCATAGTAGTTGGTTCCAAAGTTGAACAATCAACCACAATCGACAAAGCGTACGATAACCAACCTACCATCAAATTGGCGTCCGTAGCCTGAAGACGACGACCAAACCAAAACCAAGTCCAAGCCAAGATGCTTCGCTGCAAGCCTCAAGCCATAACGCCGCCTGTACCAACAAACCCGTTCATGTGACACACGTGGCGCACCAGTTTCGATATCCGCGCACGAGGACATAACAGAAATACAGATACAAAGTCATATAATGGTTGAAAGGCCCAAAAAACTCAGTTCAATCATGAAACATGACTCCAGATAACGTTACATGAATGATATCCGAGCGGAATATACCGAAACTTCATTGTACTTACATCCCAACGACATCACGCGCGCGCCAAACCGAACCAAGAACGAATGAAGACCGAAAAGAGGTGGGTGACGACAACACCTCCGATTTTCACACCTCGTCCGAGAGCAGCCAGAGCGTCAAGAAATTAACCGTGTCCTAAAAATTCACAGACATAAATTTACCAAATATAATAACATATTTCCAAGGGCATATACATAAATCTGAACAGACAATTCTCCGATAACATCTCTATTCTCGCAGCTCCAAATAATATTTATCGATATGACCAATAAACAAATGCACAAAACGCAATTCGCAACCATCTTAGACGCTAAGATTTATATATCACCATTTCGCGGTACAAACTAAATTTATTGTCGCAGAAACTCTTACGAGAAACAACAAATACTGGCAGGTAGCGCCAACATCCGTAATGTGCTGCCACCTATAACACACACTGCTCAACACCTAGCTACACCGATCAACCCTCAGCCAAGAGGTCGCTGTGATCGGACCTTAGCCCATCTAAACAGCGCTTACACTCCCCCCTTCAGCCCTGCTGAAACCTATCATAGCGCTCCTTGACTACGCACACAACTCCTCCATTCGCAGCTTAGTGAGCAAAAAAAAAAAACATGGGGAAACAACTCTACAGCTTCCAACTCGGGAGAAAATGGTAACCCCCAAAGGGAGAACGGAAACTGACTTCATATTTACTACCTACAGACAATGCGCTCACCGTACAACCGGCGGCACACCTGCGCACCACCCCCGATACTTACCACTCCAAGTCCGTACTCTGTATCAAAACTAACTTATGCACAGGTCTCAGATAAGACGAGGTGCCGGTTTTCACCACCGCCTTCCTAACTAGCCCGTCCTTACCTGGAATCGTCCTGACGACTCTGCCCATCTTCCACTGACCTCGTGGAACATCAGGGTCTACCAGCAAAACTACATCCCCATCCGTCACGTTCCGCGAGGCGCTCGTCCATTTCTGCCTCTTTTGCAACGTGGGCAGAAATTCATCCCTGAACCTTATCCAAAACTGTCCCGCTAAATATTGTACCTGACGCCACCTGCGGCGGGAGAAGGAATCTGCATCGGAATAATCCCCGGCCATCAGATGCCCACCAGCGCGGAGGAGAAGGAGGTGGGCGGGAGTCAGCGGCTCAAGATTACCCGAACTCGTCGAAATATACGTCAGAGGACGATTATTCAAAATAGCCTCTACCTCGCAGAAGAGAGTACGGAGCGTCTCTTCATCCACTCTTCCCTGCACCGGCATACTGTTCCAGACCTTACGAAAGGTACGTATCTGCCTCTCTGTGAAGCCACCGAAATGAGATCCAGTCGGCGGGTTAAATTTCCAATCTATCCCCTCGGCGAGTGCTGCACGCTGCAAATGCTCCCTGTCAAGACCCTGCAGCGCCTCCCTAAGCTCTCGCTCTGCACCGACTAGGTTAGTACCCATATCGGACACAACATACCTCACTGGCCCTCGCCGCGCAGCGATTCTACGGATGGCGTTTATCATGGAGTCCGACCGTAATGAATCGAGCAACTCGACATGTACTCCCCTGGTAACCATACAGGTACACATCAGACCATACCGAAGTCTCTCCCCCCGTCCAGACTTTACCGCTATCGGCCCAAATACATCTAATCCTACATAAGAAAAGGCAGGAGTCTCCGGAGTCACACGCTCTGACGGTAAGTCGGCCATCAACTGCTGCTGCGGGCGTGAGTTCACTCGCCGACACACGACGCATGAACGCAACATCTGCCTGATCTCTGCGCTCGCCCCTATGACCCAATACCGTTCCCGCAGCTTCCAAAACGTGTGATCTCTTCCCTGATGCCCCACAGAGCAATGGGCATCGCGAATAAGCAAACGAGACACATGGTGTTTACGAAGCAGTATGACAGGATGCTTTACCCTCTCTGAAACCGAAAGTGATTCACCTATACGGCCTCCGACTACCAACAGACCACCCTTAACGCACGGGCGCAGCTGCGACAGCGGATGATCACGCCTCACCTTCACAGGACCCTCCACGTCGAGACTCGGGAAATCAACCGCACCTCTCTGAACATGACGAACTATGGCCACCTCTGCACTCTCCAGATCGGCCACAGTAAGACTGCGCTCAGGCGCCACTGCTCTGGCCCTCAGGCCCCGTCTCTTGGCGAGAACATACCTGCGATACTCGCCAGACTTGATGACATCACAAAACCTGCGAAACCAAGCAACGGCTTTCTTCAGCCGATAGAACGAAGAATAATGTCTGACGAGAGAGTCAGTAGGACTATCTGTCCGATCAGACAGCCCAACCTGACCAACACAAGCAGAGACCTTTACCTCATCCTCGGGCAACTCCACGGCGACTGACGGCTCCTCCGGCCAGCTGTCCTTGTCTTGTGAGAGGAAAACTGGTCCCTTCAGCCATGGCCGCAAAGTACCAGGTCGGGCGCCCCGAGACCCAACATCCGCCGGGTTCGACTTCGACGGCACATATGCCCAGTCCGCGACCTCCGTGGCTGAACGTATCTGTGACAACCGATTGGCTACAAAGGTCCTAAGTCTAGAGGTCCTATTTCTAATCCAGCTAAGAACTATCAAACTATCTGTCCACAGTCTGACGCTGTCCAGCTCCATGGCCATCTCCCGGACCAACAACTGCTTGATCCTTACGGCGAGTGTCGCCGCGGTGAGCTCCAGCCGAGGAACTGTCTGAACACACCGGATCGGGTTCACTCGTGCCTTACCAAATACGAACCCAACAGAAATCTCCCTGCCACTACTCACCGTCTCTACCTCTCTTCTGACATAGGCCACCGCCGCGTGAGCCACCTCACTTGCATCCGCGAAGATATGCAGCTCCGTCCTCAGAACTACGCCAGGGGTCCCGGAGATGTCCCTGTCTAAACGAACCGAATCCAGCTGCCTGGCCTCGGACAGCCACTGCGCCCACTCGTCAGCGAGCTCATCGGGTATCATGTCATCCCAGCTGCAAGATAAAGAGCACAATCTCTGCAACAGCGCCTTACCAACCAAAGTCACTGGTGCGATAATCCCCAACGGATCGAAAATCGAACTCACCGTGGACAGGATTCCCCGACGTGAGACCGGCCTGTCCCCCTTAGTGAAGTCAAAGCAGAATGAATCACCGTTCACTTCCCACTTAAGTCCTAGAGTTCGCTCCGTCATCAACCTATCCTTGTCCAGATCGAGGTCCTTGAGGTTCTTACCCCTGTCTTCTTCAGAGATCTCCTTCAGGAATGCTGCACTGTTGCTAGTGAACTTCCTCATGTTGAAGGCACCGCGACCACACAAGGCCTTCAGATCATGAGCCAGTCCAACGGCATCGTCAACAGATGTCACCGCCACTGCAACATCATCAACGTAACTGTTGCGAACCAATACCTCTGCTGCCTCGGGAAACTGCTCAGCTCCCTCTGCTGCGCACTGTCTGAGAGCGAGAGATGCCACACTGCTGCTGGATACGGCCCCAAACACGTGGGACCGCATTTTCCAGACCTCGACCTCTCCATCCAGATCATCATCACAAAACCAGAGAAACCTCAGCATATCAGAGTCCGATTCTGGGACATGCACCCTATGGTACATGGCCTCTACGTCACACGTGAAGGCAACCGGTCCCTCCCGAAACCTGCAGAGAACCCCCACTAAGGAGTTAGTCAAGTTGGGTCCCCTCTTCAACATGTCGTTCAAACTGACACCATTTGACTGAGCAGCGCAATCGAAAACGACTCGTAGCTTACCCTTCTCAGTCTCCTGCACCCCGTGGTGCGGAAGATACCAGACTGGCTGGCTGCATACCTCGTCATCCGGCACTCTGATGGCGTAGCCGTCCCGATCCAACGAACGAATGATCTCTCGATAGCTCTCAAAGTACTTTGGATCTCTCTTGAACTTCCCACGCAGGGACTCGAACCGTCTCCTCGCTGTGGGAAGGCTGTCAGGAATGTCTCCCAACTGGTTCCTGGGCAGTGCCACCTCGTAGTGCCCCTCATCATCTTTACGAATGGTGGCCTTGACCTCCACCAACCACTCCTGGTCATTTACCGATAGCGCCTCGGAGTCATCCGAAGTGTCCTTAAACTCTGCCTCGTACATGCTATGAAACATGTCAGTGAGGTCACTCTGTTTACTCGCTCGGGGTTCTGTCACACGGAGAAAATGCACCACTGCTCGCGAGTCACACTCACCTTCAACTCCTGGGCACCGAGGACCGATCACGTACCAACCAAGACAGGTTTTCACCCCGCAAGGTCCGCTCCCTTCCTCAGGATGCCGTACCTCCTGAGCCACCAAAAGTTGTGCGGCATTTGAGCCAATCATTAGCTCTACCGGAGCCTCCAAGTCACGCATCGGTATACCGACCAGATGTGGCCATCTCTCCAAATCCTCCGAGTGACACCCATCCTGCCTCGAGACAGGGATCTGGTCGAGAGTGAATAACGGTGGCAGAGGAAACGTCTCGTCAGAGGAAGTGGGACCAACTTTAGCTCCGTCCACCACCGCCGACTTAACCTCCCGGCCCTCGCTCGTCACCGTGTCGATGGTGATGGTCACCTCGTCCTTCTCTAAACTCAACTGACTCGCCAGACGTGAAGTTACAAAACACCCCGAACTGCCCTGATCTAGGAAGGCGCTCGTGAACACCTCCTTCCCAGCTTTATCAATCAGCCTCACCGGCACCACAGGCATCATGGTGTAGCCGCCTCTGGCATCACTCACTCCAACACCAGCACTGACAATTTTTGGTGCAGTTGGCGAGACCTCAGGACTGGATAAGTTCTGCGGATCAGGACTCCTGTGCAACAGAGTTGCATGCCGGCGCCCACAGATGCCACAGGTCAAGCGGCACTGACAGGACCTGGCCAGGTGTCCTGGTTGCAGACAACCGAAGCAGAGCTGCTTCTGGAAAAGAAAGGCCTTCCTCTCTCAAGAGGTTTCCAGCGTAGCTGCTCGCATGCGTCTGTACGGTGAGGCTTCCCACAGAACATGCATGCCTCTGGGCGTAGTTCAGCACCGCCTACACCAAGCCGACTATCAGCAGCCTTCGAAGCCGGCGTCGCACGACCCCCGCCTGGAGAAGGCCTGCCGCCTCGTCCAGGGCTTCCACCACTGACGTTCAACGCATTCACCCTGTGATTGCCAGCTCGTCTATCACGCACGTCACTTGATCTGGAGGCAGAACCCCCCAGATCACCACTGGCACCGACACCGAACACTGGGTTCTTCAGGATCCTGAGCTCCCTCTCAAGGAAACTAACCAAATCCCTGAAGCCCACGAAGCCACCACCCTGCTCTCGACCCATCAGCATATCCGCCTCTCGGAGCCATCTGTCTCTGAGGAAGTTGGGAAGTTTCTGCACCACCTCACGCAAAGTCCGCGGGTGCTCTAGCTCCCCCATGCGGACGTCAGTCATCGCGTTTTGTACTTCCACCAAAAAGAGAACCAATCCATCAAGGCCCTGGACGTCCCCAGGGTGGACCCTGGGCCATGACCGTAACTTCCCAATATACGAATCAATGAGAGTATGTGGGTTACCGTACTCCCGCTCAAGGGCACGTCGGGCCTGCTGATAGCCATCCTCTCCGAGATGAAGGAAGTTTCTTACTATCCGGTTTGGACGTCCTCGCGTGTACTGGTCTAAATAAGCCATTAGCTCACACTGGTCAGTAGTCTTGTTGACTACCCGCGTATCAAAAGACCTGACGAACAAACGATAATCCTGGACGTTACCAGAAAACGGCTCCAAAACTGACTGCGGCAGCAAGGACCGCTGTATGTGCAGGGATAGTGCCTTGGTCACGTTATCAGACTCGGATGGACGCCCATGTACCTGAATAACATGAGCTCGCCTCTCTGCATCAGTAAGTGGTCTACCAATGCTCACCAACTGTTCCTCCAAGTCCAACTGTTCTCTCCTAGCTGCAATCCTTACCTTCTCTTGCTCCATCCTAGCCCTGCTGGCCACCTCCTGCTCAGCTAGAGCTTCCCGCTCCTTTAAAATGGTCAACCGTGCCAACAACGTCTGTGCGCTATCAGCTGCCACTGAGTGAGACACCCCTGTGCTACTGTGAGATACCTTTGGCTCCACAATGTCCATCTCAGCAGACTCATGATCTTCCGCAGACTTACTTTCTCGCTGGATGAAATCCCACAACCTATCTATCAGTTCAGCCTTTTTCCCAGTAGTATCCAGACCCTTCCCAGCTAATTCCCTCTGCAAATCCTCAACCTTCAATTTTCCCAGTTCCTCCCTAGTATACATGTTGCCTTACTCTCTATGTTACCATCTAAGTCAGCACAAATCAGTGAATTCAAAATAGGGAAAGCTGCGAATGACGGGTTTAGTGCAATACTCCTTATTATACAACTCCGATCCACATTTCACGCGAGGCACCCACACAGTACACGCATTGTACACTTCCTACCAATAATACATACACATTAACATACAATGAGTAATGACACTGGATTTTCTATTTGGTTTTATGATTTTCTATAAAAATACACTGCAAACACACTCCAACCCAATTCCTCTTACTGTCCCCTCACCTTGTGACTAATAGAACTAGTCCAAGTCCGATGAGAACTCCCAAGAGTTCTGATGCTGCTCCAAGCAGGCTGCAGTGGTCAACAGCTCCAGTCGGCAGCTCCAAGCTGGCTGCAGGAGTCCACAGCTCCGAGCAGGCTGCAGGAGTCCACAGCCCCGAGCAGGCTGCAGGGGTCCACAGCTCCGAACAGGCTGCAGGAGTCCACAGCTCCGAGCAGGCCGCAGTCCACAGCCCAGGGCAGGCTGCAGGAGTCAACAGCTCCGAGCAGGTTGCAGGAGTCTACACAGCTCCAAGCAGGCTGCAGGAGTCCACACAGCTCCAAGCCAGCTGCAGAAGTCTACACAGCTCCAAGCAGGCCGCAGAAGTAGACAGCTCCGAGCAGGCCGCAGGGGTAGACAGCTCCGAGCAGGCCGCAGGGGTAGACAGCTCCGAGCAGGCCGCAGGAGTAGACAGCTCCGAGCAGGCCGCAGGAGTAGACAGCTCCGAGCAGGAGCCAGAGCCTTTGATGAAACTGTAGTCGCCGTCTCGTCCAAACGCTAAGCCTCCACACGCCAGATGCTCACTAGTGGTGTATTGCCACAAGTTTCTGTCAAAAACACCGAACTCCGTAAGATTTTCAACTCGCAAATCAATATCACACGCCAGACAAAGGGGGGGGGGGGGGAGAACAAGTGGAACCAGAAACAGCCAAACTCGCGATAAATCATCATAGTAGTTGGTTCCAAAGTTGAACAATCAACCACAATCGACAAAGCGTACGATAACCAACCTACCATCAAATTGGCGTCCGTAGCCTGAAGACGACGACCAAACCAAAACCAAGTCCAAGCCAAGATGCTTCGCTGCAAGCCTCAAGCCATAACGCCGCCTGTACCAACAAACCCGTTCATGTGACACACGTGGCGCACCAGTTTCGATATCCGCGCACGAGGACATAACAGAAATACAGATACAAAGTCATATAATGGTTGAAAGGCCCAAAAAACTCAGTTCAATCATGAAACATGACTCCAGATAACGTTACATGAATGATATCCGAGCGGAATATACCGAAACTTCATTGTACTTACATCACAACGACATCACGCGCGCGCCAAACCGAACCAAGAACGAATGAAGACCGAAAAGAGGTGGGTGACGACAACACCTCCGATTTTCACACCTCGTCCGAGAGCAGCCAGAGCGTCAAGAAATTAACCGTGTCCTAAAAATTCACAGACATAAATTTACCAAATATAATAACATATTTCCAAGGGCATATACATAAATCTGAACAGACAATTCTCCGATAACATCTCTATTCTCGCAGCTCCAAATAATATTTATCGATATGACCAATAAACAAATGCACAAAACGCAATTCGCAACCATCTTAGACGCTAAGATTTATATATCACCATTTCGCGGTACAAACTAAATTTATTGTCGCAGAAACTCTTACGAGAAACAACAAATACTGGCAGGTAGCGCCAACATCCGTAATGTGCTGCCACCTATAACACACACTGCTCAACACCTAGCTACACCGATCAACCCTCAGCCAAGAGGTCGCTGTGATCGGACCTTAGCCCATCTAAACAGCGCTTACAGGTAGTTCGTCAGTATTATAAATGCGCACTGCTATCATAATTGAAAAATCATAAAAAAATGTTTAAAGTATTTAATCAAACTGTAAACACAAAATTATACATACCGGGTGGCCAAAAAAAAAAAACGTTCCGAACTTTGGAGGCCTATATCTCAAATTCTAGTGCGAATAACGAGCCAAAACTTTTATCAAGTTTGCGTCACTTCTTTGCGCATTGGTATGCCAAATTATAACACTGTACCATCATTTTCAAGCCAGCAATCTTATGTTGGATTAAGTAAGACATTTTTGCTTTTTTGCCGTTGTTGAACGGTAGTAATGATTGGCTTAGACGTACCATGTTAGAAAAAAAATAGAAAAAATAGAATACGTGAATGATACCAGCACGTGTGTTGTTATTTTTAATATTTTTGTCCCACTTATGTACCAAATATCCAAATACTAAGCCAAAATTGTGTTAATGGATGCCATTCGTTTCAACACAAGTTCTGTTCGAGCAAAAGGAGTGACACGGTGCATGGGTTACAGCTGATCGCCCTCTTTTCAAGATCAAATAGTAAAACGACCGAATAAGGATAAAGGCTAGAGGGAATGTGTCACCCTGAGGCCTGAACCATCAATGAGCCTATAGTGCCAGTAGCAGTCATGGCTGCAGGCCGTGGTGCCGAGATGGAAGTGGCCCGTTCACTGACATTTTTAGTAAACATCTGAGCAAAAAAGTGATTTTTACATGGCATGCTAGAAACACGAACCGTTTAAAAAGTAATCAACCGAATAACATAAATATCATACCATTTACTGAAAATATATGCCGCATTGACTATTGGAAGTTTAAAGGTTGTATCTTTATCACTTTCTGAGAAATATTGATTTAAAATTGGGAACGTTTTTTCTGGGCCACCCGGTATATGTCAATGCATGAAGATGAAAAATGCATGTAAAGTTTCTTTCCATTGCCCTAAAATCAGTATAGTAATCAAGTTAACAGTAGCAGTAAGCAGGCGCACATTGCTCAACAGTCAACACACATGTTTTAGATATCATGTTAATCTTTATATTTTCAATACCCTGTTTCATCAGGACATTTGTGAGCAGGCAAAACATATTGATGAATACACAATGCATGTTCACATTATAATGGTAACCTTAATTACTGATTTGATTTTGGGCTAAGGGTCATAAATTGCTTGATCTAACCCATGGTCTTCTAACTCACTTTACATTTCCCAGCAGAATCAGCGTTTACCTATCAACATAAATAATTGGAATACCTTGGCTTATGAGCATTGATGGATCTGTCACATATTGCCGTGGCTCCCAATTACACAAAAGTAAAGATACCTACAATGGCGAAAAGTAGATACATACCCTACTAGGTATTAAAAACTCAACCACCTTCACTTCACCTCCACTATCACCCAAAAACTATTGTTTTCATAGCTCATGAACAAACAATCTTTATCCGTTTGATGTTCTTCGCCTTCTAGTTTTGAGGACCGCTAACAGAGGCCTCTTGCACCAAAATCCTCTTGCACCAATGCTTGGATTATTTTGCATCGTATACCCAGTCCAAGTCTCAAATGTAACAATTTGCGTGCAAAATTTAGCAAGCACATGTAGGATTATGTATTGGGCTATTGCAAACAAATTTACCACCTTTAGATTAGCTTATTCTGAAACCGGTTTTTCGATTTTACCTAGCTAGGTAGTTTGGTGCAAGAGGCCTCAGTTTTGCATTCGATGCTAAATTTGGATTAGAGATTTGCCAGACTGCTCGCAATATTTGCCACGTGCAAACCACGCAGAATATGCTTTTATGTCGCAGCTGCGTCAATATACGCTGCAACTACCTAGTGGCTAGTGCTGGGCTAAATACATATTGCCAAACCAATTTAGATTTTTACTGTTATAATTTTTTCTTTAATAAATTGGACAGAATAAAAAAAATTAGACGCATGCATAAATATGCTTAATTGAATCTAAAAATATAAACTATGCATTTTATATAGTTCTGCTGCTGAATAAAAGATGGCTGCCCACTTAGCGCATGCGTATAAAGGCCTGGCCACACTATGCGTTTTCTGCGTGGGTTTTTTTTGCGAGTGCGTGTTTTGCGTACATTATATGAAACTTAATAAAGCCTTCATGATAATTAAAAGTTTTTATAAAAAAAAAATATTACAAAAACGTAATATCGTTTCTTTCTAGAACCATATCACGCAAATCACGCAAACTCGTAAAAGCAAAAAACGCACGCAGAAAACGCATAGTGTAGCCAGGCCATTACAAAGCTCCGCCGCGTATGAAGTTTGGTGTCGTGGGGCTTGGAATTGTTATTTTGTCATTGAAGATATGGATGGTTGAGGTAGTTTTACCATGAGAGCATTCAAATTTATATTATGTAACTATTGAATAGCTTCGTAAGTGTCGATAATCCGTATTCTTGATACCTAGTAAAGAAAACTTGTAGCGCGCCGAAAATGTCTAGTCCTGTGTAATGCTTTACCGGCTTTACCACTGCTTCATAAAGTATCAATCAATATTTTTTATATGGCTGATCACCAACTATTTTAGTTTGGGTATTACAATAGATTTGCAAATTTTGGTCCTTTTCGATGATGCTGATAATAATATGTGGTGGTGTTCTGTGAGATTTTGCATATGTTTCCTTTTGCAAGCGTCAGGCAGATGAATAAATTTATAAGTCCTCTGGTAGCTTCATTTGTAACAGAACTTGTGTATTCTGTACTTAAATTATCGTCTTTACACCATATTTATATAAATACAGGGTGTCCCAGAAGTCTTGAAGCTTTTTTATTTTTGTCGTGTGACCTTGCTATGCCACCGATTAAGGCAAATGACGCCTCAAACGAAAGAGAAAGAACTGAAATTTTGTATTTTCATGCGTAGAGCACCACTTTAGGCAAGGTGGCTCCCGTTGTGAGTCGCACAAGATTGAGCACGAGAGATCACGTTCTTCGCTGCCGCCAAGATCTCCCGGTTTGCGAAACACCGGTGTCGCCATGCCCGTTTCTGGTCAGCTTCAGAGCCTCATTTCATGAAGCGAGCCAGGAAACAGTATTGGATCTCCGAGAAAACATTAGCAACATAATGATTTACTGATCAGAAAGTCTCCTGACATGTTTGCACGCATCCATTACGGAAATAAGGCTCAGGTGCTTGAGCACGCTAAGCAACAGCCCGTTGTAATCCTTTGATTCGTCGCATTATTATGGAGCTAAAACAAATATCAACCCGTCGGAAATATATGTCGCTAATATTATGTCGCTCGCTTCAGGGAATAAGACTCTGAAGCTGACAAGAAACGGGCATGGCGACACCGGTGTTTCGCAAACCGGGAGATCTTGCCGGCAGCGAAGAACGTGATCTCTCGTGCTCAATCTTGTGCGACTCACAACGAGGGCCACCTGACTAAAGTGGTGCTCTACGCATGAAAATACAAAATTTCAGTTTTCTCTTTCGTTTGAGGCATGATTCGCCTTAATCGGTGGCATAGCAAGGTCACACGACAAAATTAAAAAAGCTTCAAGACTTCTGGGACACCCTGTACCTACAATTTTGTTGAGTTCAGTATAGATTTAGTACTTTTCTATGTGTTTTTTTTTTTGTATTCTCCCAGTGTATTTGGTTGGTATCAGTTTGGTATCAGTTTCCAAAAATTTCTTAAATTGATATCACATATGTAATTATATAACATGTTGATTGAATCGCGTTGAGTTAAATAATGAGTTGAGTCATTCCCTGAATCACTGATAATGGGATGAGTCGTGATTGAATCGCTTGGAAAATCAGACTGGTTGATTGAGTTATGATTGAATCGGTCATTTCATCAAGTGAGTCGTGATTGAATTGATTGATTTTTTTTTTTGCATCGCTTACAAGTCTATGTTTAAGTCAGTCGGCAAGGTGACAGTGGTTGCATTTTGGGATGCTGACGGGGCTCTGCTCGTTAACTTTCTAAAACAGAGGCCCACAATTGACGATGAACACTACACCTCCCTTCGATAATAGTTGCGAGCAGCAGATATCGAGGAGAGACAAGGGAAGCTGACTAAAAGTGTGCGCCTGATCCATGACCACGCACCAGCACACATGAGCAGGGTGACGATCAGCGAAGCAGTGAGCTGTGGCTTCGAGTTGTAGTCACATCCACTTTTTTCTCCGTACCTTGCACCCTCTGGTTGCCACCTCTTCCCCAACATAAGGAAATTGCTTAGCAATGGCAACTTCGCCGACAGCAAGGAGACAAAAGCAGCCGTCTTGGACGTGCCAGATGGGTCCAAAACCCACTTGGCTATGGAGACCCTGGGGCCTCTCGCGAAGCGCTGCGCGAAATGTTTTTGTCTCAACGCTGGTTATTTGACTAAATGAACATTTTTGGTCTGATAAGTCGACGTCGTATCTCTGCTCCTTCATGGTCGAGCCGAGAACTTTTTGAACACCCCTCGTATGAGTGCTAATGCAAGAAAGTATAAATAGGAGAAACCGGTAGAAGAAATCTAAAAACACGAGAGAGCGAGCACAAAAGAGCCATCAGAAACGGCGACGAGAACCACTCAGGGATCTCAAACCATGTTTTGGAGACGGGTCATGACATTCAGTGGGGTGGGGTCAAAATTATGGCGTACGTGGCTAACTGGAAGAAGCGAAAAATCAAAGAGGGCATTTTTATAACAAAAATAAACACAAACATTCTTCTCAACACAAAACCAGGTGTGCCAGTAAACAACATCTACTGTGTGCTCTGATTACACAGTATGCTGTGTACATCTTGAATGTGTATATCTTGAGTAGAGATGCGGAATTGGTGGTGCGAACGAATCGACGAAACGAGAGATATTTTTGAATTTTGTAAAGAATAATTTATGTGATATATTGTGTCATATATTGTGATGAATGCGTCATTTATGTACTCGAACTTCGAAGCGAAACGACTGAGATAGTGTAGTATATGTGTCTCACTGTATTTTAGTTTTTAACGAGCTGACGAAGAAAGCAGTATAGCTTCCGAAAGCTTCTCGAATAAACGAAGAGCTGGAAGTACGGTTATCGTTATCAGCATATTTGCCATTGTTTTAGTTGGTTTTTGGTTTGGTATCGGTTTTAAAATTTTCTCTGCTTGAAATCGCTGCTACAAACATGCGTCCCACCTGTTGAAGGCGCGCGCGCGCGGCAGTGACGAGGCGCGGGCGGTGTGGCCGGCGACGGTCGGCGGCGGAGGCTCGGCGCCCGCCGGCGACAGACCGCACTGGTAGTGCACGTACGTCATCAGCAGGCTGTTGCGGCCGTGCTGGTCGTTCCGGCCCTCGAGCAGCTCCTGCCGGCCGGTCCGTGATTGGGGACTGTTGGGACTTCACACTGCGCACGGCACAGCCGTACTGGTTGCCACAACCACAGCCATCTTACATACTAGTATGCTACGGACAGCGCTTTAAAAATTTGGACAAAACTTTGTTTCCACTGTTGCCGAAGTCACAATCGAGTAAGTGGTTCTGTCCATGGTAGTTATACATCACAATGGAATGCAGGTTCCACAGCATGACAACACGACTGTTCTATGTCTAGTTTCAAAACGCACGTATGGAATTGGTCGTGAATAATCCACATGTTCAATGAGCCGACGTTCGATATCATCAGGCACAGTTTTTGCCCTTTTCGCCAGCTAAAATGTGTGCTTCAACGAAAACCGTACTTGGAGCAATTACAGCGTGCTTAAACTGTTTTCACCCCCAATTACAGTTCCCTCAGCACCGATAATGCTGTTGATATTATTTAGATATAGTACACCGATAATGCTGTTGATATTTAAGAAATGTTGATTTCATAGAAATGCTAGCAGTTTTTGAATGAACAACTGTCATTCACCGACATTGTCCGGTCTCTGGTTCCGGAGACCCTTTGTTTTCTTCTCGCGACACATGAAAATGCAACTGGCACGTGTCGTGGGGGGTCGTGCCGTCAGCTGATTACGCCCCAGGGTACGGCATGTCGCAAACAGGTCGGCGACCTTCCATGGGCCACCAACTCGTCACAACAGACGAGAGAATGAACGAGGAGTACTAGCATTTTCCCTTGACGCACGCTAGGGCCCGTTCCATGGCTCAGCAGGAGCAGACGTGACCTGTTCAAAAAAGTGTTCACCCCCAACACCAGCGCACTCAGGCGCAGCTGAAATTTTTAGGGCACATAGACAACTTCTTGACCGACAGTGTGGTGGGTTCGAGACCGTACCCTAGCGTACAATTTATTTGTAGCTCTATAAGAACATTGACATTTTTCAAAAAAGTGTGCCAATGTAAGGGCTGACGGAAATCAATAAATGTAACACATACACTGTAAAAAAAGTTTAGCTCCCTTTGCGCTAAACCGGTGCTACTAGGGTGCTATTCAGATGCTAAGAATTTATGATGCTTAAAATAAGCAGTATTTTACAAGGCAGATGCTAAAATATAGCATCACATGCTTTAAGTATGCTACGATAAATGGATGCTTGGTTTAAGCTCCCGTTATAAAATAGCGTAATTCATTATAGCACCTTATACTAATGAAGGTGCTGCATACCTACTAGCACCCCATTTCATTATCTTGGAAACATCAATACATGGTGCTAAACATCTGCTAATTAGCTCCTTAGGTGCTAACGTTGTGCTACAATGAAGCAATGTAAAAAATATTAGCACTTTTGGTTTTGTTTTTTTGTTTGTTTTGTTGGGTTAGGCTCTTTCGGTCGACAAGACCATTGCAGAGCCGGAAGGATGATAGGAATTAGGGGGAGACATTGGTCTGGGCAGGCATCCTAGTGAGTCGCCGGGGCTGAGCCCGTCCGAAGACAAGCCACCCAGCCCCAAGGCACTCACTGCACCCGGCTACGGGGTGCGCTCCCTCGGGAGCAGCGGTGCCGCTCCAAGGGAGCAGCCCGCATGAGATAAAGTTGCCTGTCCAGCCCGGAGGGGGGTGGCGGTGTGGAGGAGAAGGATTTCAGTATCCTGAGGATAGAAGCATGGAACGGATGTCAAAATAAAAATATTTATTTAGTGCTAAACAACTGCTATTAAGGTGCTTTGGATTACACCTATTCCGATGGAACCCTGGAGTACAACCAGGGCACCGAAGCTTCAAACGTCACACACAGATGGCGCTGTTTCATACGACTTTGAATTACTGCGATTTTTGATGCTTTTTTTGCACCACTGATATACCTAGTTGCACATTTTTTTTTGCGTTTTCCAAAAGGGGCAGAAGTAATATAGATAAGATGCATCTTCAAAACCTCTGCAACATTCATCACGTGACTATTGGCAACGCTTTTGTTCCGAAACTGACAACTGAAACCAATTCAATTCATTATATAGGTCACAAAAGCAACGGCGAAACATCTTTGCTTTCCCACGCGATCGGCGTGACTGGTGGTG
The DNA here is from genome assembly GCF_019059575.1 of Amphibalanus amphitrite. Taxonomy (NCBI): domain Eukaryota; kingdom Metazoa; phylum Arthropoda; class Thecostraca; order Balanomorpha; family Balanidae; genus Amphibalanus; species Amphibalanus amphitrite. The sequence continues at coordinate 1,495,375 of NW_024881509.1, read as the reverse complement.
GGAAAAGTTTCGAATCGACATCGTCGGGTCAATGTGGACACCTAAATTTTTAGGAGTTCATCTCTTTTCAGGGTGTGACCGCCTGTGATCGGTAGTGATAAATATAATATATAATAAGATAATATATATATATATATATATATATATATATATATATATATATATATATATATATATATATATATATATATATATGTTTCATTGAAGAAGACCGCATTTCGTGTGTTAATCAGCTTCTTTTGGACTTTTTCGATAGAACGTACGGATGACAGAATTCTGACACTGCATGACATGGCCGTGTAAATGAATGACAAACTCTGACATTCATTTTTTCAGTTCTTCAGAGAGCAAGTGGTACCACGTGTTTTTGCATGTTTTTTGGAATTTAAAAGTGTAGAAATGAAAACAGTGTGTAAAATTTATTTGAATCGTTCCTGTAACGTTTGCTTGTCTTATTTTCTGTAGACATATGTTTTGTATATAATCGCTTGAAAATGTCATGCTGAATATGACGAAACCGGTTGCGATATAAATGACTATTCTTGGAGAGTTACTGAAGGGTCTTAATGATAACGATAAGCAACACGTACGTTCTATCGAAAAAGTCCAAAAGAAGCTGATTAACACACGAAATGCGGTCTTCTTCAATGAAACATGTCTTGAACAAGGGTTGCTTCCTAAGTATTCAGATATCAGACTTCATGACCCAGCAATCCGCCAGCGGCAGTGCACGCTAGATTTCAGAAGAAAACTAGTGGAAGAACAGCTCAAAGACAAACAGATAGAACTTGTGAAGCTAGAAGAGGAACAAAAGACACTTCAAAGTGATTTCGCTAAAGGGACCATTCATAGTGATCTAAAGGCGGATATATATCGTGCCCTGCATGACAATTACGTCTACTATGATAGTGTCGTGCGTGATAGGACTGTGAAGAAACTCAACAAATTGTATGGTGGTCAGCTTCCCTTGAAAAACGGCAAAGATTCATTTGTGAATTTATCATCCAAAGCACTCAGTGAAAATGAAAGAAACTTTCTGAATCTCGGTATCAACTGTCATGTAGAAAGCAAGTTTAACGCCGCTGAGAAGTACACGGAAATCGAACTTTTGTTTCAGCAAGTCGTAGAATTAGAAAAGGAGAAGAAAGTGATAATCAAACCTGAATTGAAGCCACAACTCCTTGCTGAAGCCTCTAAGGACAGGTCTAACCGTCGGAATAAGAAACATGCAATTTTGACCCCTGAGCTTAGAGAGGCCGCAAGAAAGCTAAGGGAAGATGACAGTATTGTTATTCGTAGAGCAGATAAAACGGCTATTTACGTCATACTTGACAAAAAAGAGTACAGTGACAAAATCAATGCTATCCTCTCAGATACGAGCAAGTTTCAAAAGATACGCGCAGATCCAACCGACAGTCTCAAAAAGAAAGTGAACAAACTGATATCGTGCGCCAACGCGGAAATAGGTGGCGTCCATTTCAAGGAAATAATAGGTGACTACAAGCCCGGTTATCTGTACGGCAACGTAAAGGTCCACAAGGAGGGTAACCCACTAAGGCCTATCATCTCCCAGGTACCGACGCCCACGTATTTGATCGCAAAGCAGCTTAACAGTCTGGTCACACCGTACGTCCCCACAGCAAATACACTAAAATCAACTGATGATTTTATCACGGTCTTACGGTGCACCCAGCCCCAAGGTATTCTGGCCTCACTGGATGTCGAAAGTTTATTTACAAATGTACCAGTAGATGAGACCGTAGACATCATCCTCAAGTATGTGTATGAAAATGAAAACGTTCCTGCGCCAAGACTCCCAAAGCAGATACTCAAAGAGTTACTGCTACTGTGCACTAAAGAAGCCCCGTTCCAGTCACCCTCGGGACAGCTGTACAAGCAAATCAACGGCGTGGCAATGGGGTCACCACTCGGTGTCCTCTTTGCTAACGCCTACGTGTGCTCAGTAGAAGAGACGGCTTTGAACAGTTTGGACCGACAGCCGTACATATACAAGAGATATATTGATGATATCTTCCTTGAAATTGACAGTGAAGCAGAGCTTGAAATTCTTCGACAAAAACTAGAAGGTTCCTCCATCTTGAAGTTCACCTGTGAGGTAGGTCCGTCTGGGAAGCTGCCGTTCCTTGACGTCAATGTCGACATCACTGGCGGCAAACACACCACCTCAGTGCACCGCAAGAAAACTGATGGTGGACGCTGTATGAATGCCCGGAGTGTCTGCCCCGCGCGATACAAACGTGGGGTGATACGGACATATGTGCGCCGCGCCCTGAAAACATGCAGCACATGGGAACTCTTTGACAGTGAAATGAGCTACGTGAAAGAAATGCTCCTCAATAACAACTATCTGGCCACAGACATAGAGCATGAAATCAAAGTAGCACTTGATGAGCACCTCCAACCTGGCAAAAAGGATGACAAACGGCACACAAACATCTTGTACTACAAGGGTCAGATGAGCGACGCCTACCGTGTCGATGAGCGCATCCTGAAAGAAATCATCAAGACCAATGTCACCCCTGTCGAAGACAACCATGTGGCGCTACGCATATACTACCGCAGCAGGCGTGCTTCTAGCATGGTGATGCGAAACAATCAAAACAGGACAGCTAAACTGAAGGCCACCAACATAGTGTACAAATTCACATGCCCAGATGAGGACTGTCAGCCTCAGGATACCCCGGTATGCTATGTTGGTCATACTACAACGACGCTGTCCCGAAGATTGACGTATCACAAGCAAAATGGAGAACTGGAGCGGCACATGAGGGAGGATCACCACAGGCGGATCACACGTCAGGACCTGGTGGATTATACAGAGATTATCCACCATGAGACGAACACGAAACGCCTGCGTGTCCTAGAAGCGGTGTACATACATCTGTCTAAACCTGCGTTAAACATTCAACGCGAGCATGACAGAATTCTGACACTGCATGACATGGCCGTGTAAATGAATGACAAACTCTGACATTCATTTTTTCAGTTCTTCAGAGAGCAAGTGGTACCACGTGTTTTTGCATGTTTTTTGGAATTTAAAAGTGTAGAAATGAAAACAGTGTGTAAAATTTATTTGAATCGTTCCTGTAACGTTTGCTTGTCTTATTTTCTGTAGACATATGTTTTGTATATAATCGCTTGAAAATGTCATGCTGAATATGACGAAACCGGTTGCGATATAAATGACTATTCTTGGAGAGTTACTGAAGGGTCTTAATGATAACGATAAGCAACACGTACGTTCTATCGAAAAAGTCCAAAAGAAGCTGATTAACACACGAAATGCGGTCTTCTTCAATGAAACATGTCTTGAACAAGGGTTGCTTCCTAAGTATTCAGATAGATAGATATATATATATATATATATATATATATATATATATATATATATATATATATATATATATATATATATATATATATATATATATATATATATATATATATATATATATATATATATATATATATATATATATATATATATTCTTTTAGACAAGTTTTGTTGAAGGCCAGGGAATATCTTGTTTTTGTTAGCTTCTTGCGTGTTTGTTCGATATGTCGAAGTAGAAGTTTTTGATCCTGAGGTAAGTCAAAAATGAGATCCCAAAGTTCATGTATTCATTAATAGCTACCGACGTTTCGGCTTTTCCAAAACCATTTTCAAGGTTAATTATGTTTAGCACGACATGAGCGATCACAAATGTTGATAAATAAAGTAAAACATGTTTCATGGTACACGATTTCAAACAAAGAGACATTTTGTGACAGCTATTTTTGGTTTTTCACACTTGTTAAAACGAGGTTCTTAGCGAGTAGAATCCTCATTGCGGAGAAGCAATGTACAATGTTCCGTACTCCGTTAAGCATAACATACTACACGAGCGCGCACACAATACAATGTTACACTGTAATCTATGTACAATATTAACATCGTTTTGGATGATGCTACTACCGGCCTATGAGAATAAGCTTAGCGTAACGCACGACGACAGTTGCTTGATGAGCTTTGGCTTCTCTCTACGAATGTATAGAGCTTCAAGAACTTGGAGTCGTCGTCTGTTGTTGCACATCGTCAAGATAGTCGTGTTGTCCGTCAAGTCCTGTCGTGTTATGTGTTTGTGGTGTGTCTGTGTTGTGTGGTCATGGGGTGCGCCGTAACGGAGGTGCATTGTGAGCCGCCGAGAAAGGGTGGTGGTGGTAAGTCCAATGTAATCTGTTTTACGAAGCAGGCAGTCTTCGTGTGGGCAAGAATACTTGTAGATTACGTTGGTGCGTTTGAGTTTGTCATTGTTCTGCGTGGGTTTGTTTTTCATAAACAGTGAATGCACTTTACGACTTTTGTAGTATATCTGGAGCTGACAAGCAACTGTCGTCGTGCGTTACGCTAAGTACACACACATATATATATATATATATATATATATATATATATATATATATATATATATATATATATATATATATATATATATATATATATATATATATATATATATATATATATATATATATATATATATATATATATATATATATATATATATATATATATATATATATATAATGACGTCATTCTGACGTCATTTGTGGCCAAACTATCATAGCCTCTGGAAATATTGTTGGTCACAATGTGTAAAATTGATGCCCAGAGAAGTCCTGAAAGTTTAGTGGCGATATCTGCAGCCGTTTAGGAGATATTGACGGAAAAGGACAGGGGGCGTTTCGCCCCCCCCCCCCCCCCTACGGGGCGCGGGTTAGAAATCAGCATGTCATCTTTAGTCAACCCAACGCCCCGCTTCCACCCGATCCTATGGTAGCCAGCAGTCGACTGCCCTGAGCTTGATATATATATATATATATATATATATATATATATATATATATATATATATATATATATATATATATATATATATATATATATATATATATATATATATATATATATATATATATATATATATACATATATATATATATATGCGTCATTCGAGAGGCCAGTCTTTTGCCTTTCAAACATACCAGGCGCATTTGATGAATTCGCATACTGTTAAGCGCACAAACTAAAAATATCAAAGAAGTGACTTTTTCGGCGTTGCCCCGGACTGCGGGGAAAGCCGAAAATGGGAGAAATGATCTACGGGGAATGCCGACATTGATGTTTTGCCACTTTATCTCAAACTTTATCCAGAATTTATCAAAGCTGACACGCGTTTTAAGAGCTTGAGGACGCTTGGTGCACACTGGAAGTTATAATTGTGTGATATAATAAGAAAATGCCAGGTAAATAATTCCTTATAGGTAACAGGCCGTTGTGTCGGTTGAAAGTGTAATTTGTGTGACTAAAAATTCGCGTTGCTATTCTACAGCAGTAAAGTCCACGTAGCGTGCTTTAACGTGCGTAATTGCACGTTTTCGGCATTACCCCAGCCAGCCATACTTTCATTTGCAGGCCCATAACTTTTCAACGTGCCGTATAAATTTCAAATAGGCAGCACACTTAGCATAATGAGTAAGAAATGCAGCTTCAAAGGCGCATGTAGTACAAGGAACGCGTACCTTGAAAACGCTCTTGGCGCCCTCACAGCCGAAGTATTCCGAATGACGACTCGTAACAAACATGCGATAATTGTAGTCACTTGAGCTTCAGAGCATCACTGACAGGTGGCATCCATGTCTTACGGTTTTCGAAATATCTCGAATTTCGGCTTTGCCCCAACTCCGGCATTGCCCCAACTTCCCCTATATATATATATATATATATATATATATATATATATATATATATATATATATATATATATATATATATATATATATATATATATATATATATATATATATATATATATATATATATATATATATATATATATATATATATATATATATATATATATATATATATATACATTTCCAGATGCTATGATAGGTTGGCCACAAATGACGTCAGAATGACGTAATGTTCTGCCATTTTCGACCGAAAAAGAGCTTTACGAGAAGAGCTGTCAGACCTACAGCTTTGAAGATACAGAAAATGATGAAAACATAAACGGTGTGGAATTGACAGGGCTACAAAACTGCTATCACGGATTTTTTTTTAAATTTTTGATTTTAGACCCCCGAAAATTAAAAAATGACATTGGATATATTACCCCAAAAAACAATGTTTTTTGAGTTTCGAAAAAACTACCGTGTTCTATCTACATAACAAATTTCAGATGGATATCTCTTTTTTGGCCAAGTTATAGCGACAAAACTGTTCAAAAATGATGACGTAAAATTTTCAAGCTTAATTTTTGGGAATGCTATAACACGTAGGTCAAAACAAAGACCACCATTAGACTCACCGTGACGAGCTGCATCGAATCGATACCCATTTTATGCAAAAATATCAACTTTAAAATTTGACCTAATTTGACCTAACCTTGACCTGATCTTCACCAGAACGTAACCTAAGCTGGCCCCAAAGGCTGTCTAACCCACATATTCGCATTTGTCATGTAAAATGGACCATAAAACATGCATCACACGACACTTTCATATTGTGACCCCCAGTGACCTGACCTCTGCTCTGTGACCTAACCTGGTATCAGTGACCTCAGATAGCAAAGTAGCCAAAAATTGAGTTTACAAATTTTACGTCATCATTTTTGAACATTTTTTTTCGCTATAACTTGGCCAAAAAAGAGGTATCGACCTGAAATTTGGTATGTACCTAGATAGAAGACGGTAGGTACAAGCATTTATATTCCGGTTTTTCCAAAAAAAAACTTTTTTGATTCTTTGGGTAATATATCCAAAAAAATTACATTTTGGGAGGTCGAAAATCAAAAAAATTCAAAATATATGTGATAGCAGTTTTGTAGCCATGTCGATTCCACACCTTTTATGTTTTTATCATTTTTCTGTATCTTCAAAGCTGTAGGCCTGACAGCTCTTCTCGCAAAGCTCTTTTTTTGGTCGAAAATGGCAAAATATGACGTCATTCTGACGTCATTTGTGGCCAAACTATCATAGCCTCTGGAAATATTGTTGGTCACAATGTGTAAAATTGATGCCCAGAGAAGTCCTGAAAGTTTAGTGGCGATATCTGCAGCCGTTTAGGAGATATTGACGGAAAAGGACAGGGGGCGTTTCGCCCCCCCCCCCCTACGGGGCGCGGGTTAGAAATCAGCATGTCATCTTTAGTCAACCCAACGCCCCGCTTCCACCCGATCCTATGGTAGCCAGCAGTCGACTGCCCTGAGCTTGACAGGTCAGGTCAGTCTGTGCCTGTGGGATACGGATGAAAGGCACTGTCGGGTCACGGCTGGTGGACGGTGCTCAGTGTGCAGGCGGGTCATCAGTGCTGAGCGGAGTGTGAAGAGGCAGCATAGTGATCGCAATTTCTGTTTTGTGGTTGCTCTGTGGTTCTGTGGGAATGTCTCGCGAACTGTTCGATCAGAGGTTCCGGGAGTGGGAGGAAGCGTTGAGCGGCAATAACTCGAGTCGTGGAAGACGCCGAACATGGCGACGTCATCCGCTTTCTGATGGACAGAGGTCGATAAAATGCTTGGAGTTGCTCCAACGAACATCTTAGTCCCACCACTGTCTCCAACTTAGCCCTCGCCTGGCGGGGGGGGGGGAGCAGCCTCCCTAAGTTTTTTTTTCGCGAATAGCGTAAAAGTTGGTGTCGCGTAGCGCCGCAAAATTTGGCACAACGTCTGGGAATGAGCCTTTTGCTACCTATCCTGAAAAATTCACTGCCATCCGCCGCGTGGGCACACCGGTATCTCCTCACCTCCCCACACGGCCTTGACTCCCCAACTCACACCATCACACTACTGTATACGGTGACCGGTCGCACGGTGGATCTGAATGCCTACGTTTTCGCGCCAAAGTCTGAAACAACTAACGATTATCATCAGATTGGAGATGTTGAAATTTAACATTTTAAAGCTTCTAATTCAAAAGTGTATATGTGTGCTTTAACGCACTTGTCCTTATTGATTGAGAAAAGAGCGGACTTTTTATCGTATTACTGGAAGTTTTATCGACCACTGCTGATGGACAACAGACCGGTGGAGGAGAGGCCGCTGACGTCCAAGTAAAGAAGGTGGATGGCAACGTAACATGTTGTCGGCTACAAGAAAAAAAGGCAAACATTTATCTGTAAGGTGATATTTGCGAGCAAGACAAAAATAAATAGTAAGCACTAAGCTGCGAAAGAGCGTCATCAAAACACCACATCGTCTCGTTATGCACCATTGCTGCCAAGCTTCATTCTGAGCTCTGAACCAATTCATCGCGTCTTATCTACATATGTACTCGTATATGGGTGTCGTTTCGTCGTTTTCGCATTTTACCTAGGTAATTTGCAACAACCCTAGGGAGTTTGCAAACTAACTAGGGACTTTGCAAACTACATAGGGAGTATGCAAACTACCTGTTCGACCAGGTACTTTGCAAACTACCTAGGGAGTTTGCAAACTCCCTGATCGTTCAGGGAGTTTGCAAACTCCCTAGGTAGTTTGCAAATTAACTGATTTCTCATACTCCCTGTAACATATATATTGGATAATACTACAACCGATGACCCAAAGCATCCTGCATGACTTTGCTCAACCGTGACTCTTCATGTCCATAGATGCTAATGTTATGCTTGCAGTAGTATGTTGGGGTATAGTAAGAAGCTATTTGCGTGCTAGCTGAAGGTGCTAATCAATAAGGTGCTAAACAAGTAGCACCTCCTGAGGGCTTGTTTTTGACCCTAGCACCCTCAGTGTGCTAAAAAATACACCCTCCAGGGTGCTAATTTTTTATCACCCTTCGGGTCTTAGATATGAGGTACTAATTAAAAAGCATGGTGCTACGATGTTTATGGTGCTAAAAATAAGCAACTCAAATAGCACCCTCTTAGCCTGCTTAATTTAAGCTGGTGGGCGGTGCTCGTTTTATACCATGGTGCTAAAGTGCATTTAGCTGCTTGGAGGTACTAAACTTTTTTTTACAGTGTATGTGCATTATAATTGTATCAATTATGACCCATTACAAAGCCAAAAGTTCGCGCTATCGTTTGGTACCCAAATTATATAGTTTTGTCAATCCAAAGCTCGAAGATGTTGACGTGAAGCAAGGCGACTGTTTCTGCGTTTGTTCGCCGAAGTTTAGCTTTTGAGAGTTGTCTGACTTTGTTGTACATTTTCAACGCTTTCAAAAGTAAAGAGAATAAAAGTTTCCGTCGTTAAAGATGCTCTGATCATTTTTAACACGATAGTGGCCAAATGAAAACGTTTAAAAATAGTCGATATTTCGCGTCCTGGCCAGTTTTTGGCCAGAGTTTAAACACGGTGCACTGTAGCATAAACGGCGGCGACCTAGCTCCGTTCGTATTCGTGGTAGGACGTGCTGTGGGTTGGCTCGTGCCCGGTGCTGCCGAACCGTGACACCACCGATGCTCTCGACAACACTCTCTGGTCTCCCCGTTGTGATTGCTGAGTGGATAAGGTACAATCTGTGGTATGTTACAAGGTTTCGCACGTCTAACCAGTTCAGTTCGCGCAGCATGTCAGATATATGGTCACTTTTTCGTTTGCCACTGATGACCCGGGCACCAAAATTCAACAACTTTTGTACCCTGTGGAGCTGCGTCGCGTTACATGTTCCGTACACTGAAATACAATATCTGACGACGGATGTGACAAGGGCCTGCACAATAGTCACTAGGGCGGATTTCGGTATGACGTGTTTTGCATGCATTAAACCCAAGAGAATGCCTGTACACTTTGCTGTGATATTGTCTACATGTAGCTGGAAATTTGGATGCCAGTCCATGATCACTCCTAAGTTTCGTACTACTCTTGAATCTGGTATGATGGTACCTAAGAAGTTCAGCGAAACAGGTGGAAGACCCCTCAGCATGCCTGGGGTTCCCATCACAAGTGCCTGTGTTTTTGCTGCATTGAGTTTCATGCCGTGTGAACAGAACAACGAGTAAACACACTCAAGTGCTTGCTCCATGAGCGCGATTATGCGTGGCAGGTCACTTTTCTTCCCGCTGACGAGGAGTTGGGTGTCTGCAAACTGCATCACCCGTACTCCGTCCGGCACAAACAGACTCAGCTCGTTCGTGAACACGGTGTAGAGGATGCAGCTGAGAGAGCCGCCCTGGTAGACACCGATCGAGTTCGGTTTCACCGCGGAACGGACAGGCACGCCGCCGCCACTGGCGATCTGGACCTGCTGGGTGTGGCCGCGTAAGTACAGGGTGGAAAGTAATTACGCGAACATACTTTTTCGTCTTATAGCAATGGAAAAAGCGGGGGGTGACATGAAAATTTCATCCTTTCATATATTCCTATTTATGTGCGATACACTGACAAAGGCGTTCAGGCATAATTGACATGAGCATGTCAAGCACTGTTGGCCAAAGCTTAGTCCACGCCTCCTGGAGCTCTCTGGTGAGGCAATTGATGTTGGTGGCTACTAGCAGCTCTTAGACGCTCTCCTGAAGAGTCGCCTGGATATTTTTGATCAAATTGAGGTCTGGGCTATTCCCAGATTGACCATTATATGCCCAGAAGAAGAACAGGTTCTCACAGCACCAGTCTTGCGTCTTTTTGGTTGTGAGAGGAAGAACTTTATCAATCATGAAGAAGAGTTTCTTTGCGCCGGGCACAAAAGTGCGCTCAATCATTTTGCCCCTTTTGGTGCATTAAGGTGGATGATAAAGAGACTCGTCTGGAAGGATGTTCCACTAGTTGTATACTTCATTTTTGGTGGCCTTTTTGGTCACTACATGCAATTCTGACACCATCCGGGCGCTCATAACACGCTGATGTGTGTTCCTTTGCCGGATGTTTGAAGGTTGGGACGGGCGGGACGTCGGACGCATCAGCAGCCCCCAACGCAGTTGTTCTGCAGGTTTGACGGATGAAATCGCTTCGAAGATGTCTCACCCAACCACAAAGCCAGTTGCCTGTCCTCCTCTGTTCAGGTTTGGCGGTCTTTAGAAAACTTAAATTGACAATCCTGCTGTTAATTCTTGTAGTGCTCTTTGTATGTAAGGCATGTAGGTGATTGGTAAATTCCTTTTTAATGACCTCCTTACAAATTATTTATGTTTTAGATGTATTTAGCTTGATACAAATTTTCGGCCACGGGCCTTGATCACATATCAGTTTAAACACAGACACGAAAAAACACACAGACACCAATGCAGTTACAGTTTCGCCAGTTTTTCAGTTTCTGTACAACTTCGCGTGATAAAAAAGCACAATATACCTACAGTTCTAAGGAATATGTTAGATGGGCCCAATAAAAACGATCATAGACAACCTAATAGGTCAAAAATTAACTTTAAATTCGTTTTCGTATTCGATTCATTCATCTACTTTTCAACGTTCACTCATGTACACTCATGTACATGTACATGCACATAAAACCCGATAACTACATAATGTACCACGATGATACATTTCGATTCAGTTGCGGCTTTAGCTTTCGGATTTGTAGCGACTCACTTATCTTTCGGTGTGGATGGTCGCCGGTTTTTTGAATGATTTCCACCGTTAGAGGAATTACACCCCTTTGAAGTTCTAATTCTCTGTGAGCCGATCTAAAGTGATCACCAATGGGTGTGTCTCGGGTCTTGTTCTTGGCGCTTAAGACATGCTCATTAAAACGTAGCCTAATAGGCCGTTTTGTCTCGCCCACATATGTTACTTCTTCTCCACCTTTCTGGCAGACGCTACATGTGATTCTATACACTACACCTGCGGTTAGGCACTTCCCTTTCAATCCCGACTCACAAGTATTGCAAACTCGCGACCCTGCTGGGCACTTGGGATGGGAGAGGGCAGAACGTGTGAGGCGGCTTTTCAATGTGTTCTTGCTTTGCCAGGCTACTCGCAAGTTTAAATCAGTTTTTCTCACGATGGCATTGACTTTGGCACAGACGGTCTCGTCGATATATGGTAGAGTCAGGTACCCGTCTAGCTGCTGTACTTGCTGCTTTTTGTGGTGCCGGTGCTCTCCATTTGTCGTCGGATGTGTCTCTGCTCGGGTAGCCTCTCGTTGCAGCCTCCGCACCAACTGTTTCCTGTAGCCGTTTTCTTCGAATAGCTGCTGTATCTTCTGGCAGGAGCGAGCACGTGCCGCTGCATCTGACGACAGTCTGATGGCGCGTCGAAACTCGGCTCGTATCACTGCCTGCTTGGTCTTCATGGGATGTGATGATGTTTGATGGATGATGATCCCGGAGTGATTTGGCTTTATATATAGCTCTGTTTGGTACTTGGAATTTGAGTTCACAGTGATGAGAGTGTCCAGAAACGGACATTGAAAAGCCGCCTCACACGTTCTGCCCTCTCCCATCCCAAGTGCCCAGCAGGGTCGCGAGTTTGCAATACTTGTGAGTCGGGATTGAAAGGGAAGTGCCTAACCGCAGGTGTAGTGTATAGAATCACATGTAGCGTCTGCCAGAAAGGTGGAGAAGAAGTAACATATGTGGGCGAGACAAAACGGCCTATTAGGCTACGTTTTAATGAGCATGTCTTAAGCGCCAAGAACAAGACCCGAGACACACCCATTGGTGATCACTTTAGATCGGCTCACAGAGAATTAGAACTTCAAAGGGGTGTAATTCCTCTAACGGTGGAAATCATTCAAAAAACCGGCGACCATCCACACCGAAAGATAAGTGAGTCGCTACAAATCCGAAAGCTAAAGCCGCAACTGAATCGAAATGTATCATCGTGGTACATTATGTAGTTATCGGGTTTTATGTGCATGTACATGTACATGAGTGTACATGAGTGAACGTTGAAAAGTAGATGAATGAATCGAATACGAAAACGAATTTAAAGTTAATTTTTGACCTATTAGGTTGTCTATGATCGTTTTTATTGGGCCCATCTAACATATTCCTTAGAACTGTAGGTATATTGTGCTTTTTTATCACGCGAAGTTGTACAGAAACTGAAAAACTGGCGAAACTGTAACTGCATTGGTGTCTGTGTGTTTTTTCGTGTCTGTGTTTAAACTGATATGTGATCAAGGCCCGTGGCCGAAAATTTGTATCAAGCTAAATACATCTAAAACATAAATAATTTGTAAGGAGGTCATTAAAAAGGAATTTACCAATCCTGCTGTTAATTCATGAATTTTGGCCATCTCGATTGTTTGTACGGCTTGATTTTCGAATTTTCACGGATTTATGTATGAATCGTGATATCTTAGATCGGGTACCCGGCCATAGTAAACCATTTCGCCAGTTTTCGGGTCGACTGTTGTCGTTTGGTCGCGGAAATGGTGACCACCCATTCGGCGCCTGAATTCGCCGAGGTTTTGCTGCCGCCAACGGCTTTGCTTTTTAAGTCCTCTTAAGTTTTATTATGCTTCAACCATACGTGTAATTGATTAATGCTGGTGCCGAGACCGTTCCGAGTCCCTTCCGCACCAATCCAGCCAAAATAATCACAAACGCTTTCCCTGGCAACACCAAATTGCGATCTTTGCCCATTGTGGTCTTGTGCAGCGTATGGCGTTTGCACCATTCGAAGTCGAGACGTGTTAAAGACCTTCCAAGTCATTTTTCAAAGTAAGGTCACTTTTGGTAGATGAGGCGACAACAAACACGACCAATCATGCACCATGACATCCCGCGCTCATACAAAATCTCCACTGACGGGCGAAATTGTAAGAAAATACATGTTCGCGTAATTACTTTCCACCCTGTAGTGTCGGCAAACCACTCGATGTTAACGCCGTAGAGCGCCAGCTTATCCAGCAGAGTCCGGTGCGGCACCACGTCGAAACACTTCGACAAGTCCAAAAGTACCAGCACTGATATATGGCCGGAGTCCATCGCACCCAGGACGTGCTCGGTAATGACACTGAATGCGGTCTCCGTGTTGTGCCCTTTCCTGTATCCATGTTGGGCGCTGGAGAGCAGGCCGCTGGTTTCCAGATGCTGGACCAGCTGAAGCTGGACCACACGCTCGACGACCTTCATCACTCCCGGTAAGATGGAGATCGGGCGCGTGTTGGCTGGACTAGACGGTCCCTTGCCCTTAGGGATCGGAGTGACGAGCGCGTGTTTCCAAGCGGCTGGAACCTGCGATGTGGTCAAGCTGGTGTTGACTATGTCCAGGAGTACGTTTCCAATGCCCCAGAAGAACCTCTGGAACATGTCAACGCTGATTCCGTCGATTCCGGTAAAAGTAGACGATTTCATAGCAGACAGGACTAGGCACAACGTGTCGATGTCGATGGGCCGCGGCTTGAATCCGCTGGTTGTTACACGCGGCAGCCGAACTGGCACCGGTGTCGCCGGTCTCGGGACGCTGGAAGCCGTGGCGGGACCGATGCTCACGTAGTAGTCATTGAGCATAGACATAGACATAGACATTTATTTCGCTCAAGATCCGACAATTTCGGGTTTTCACTTGCGCACGTCCGGTTGGTAAAATTGCACTAAAAATAGGATAACACTTGTACCACACACCAACATCCATCCGCATAAAATTGGAGACACATGCATACACTCAGCTCAACTCTTTAGTCCGGTTCACGCCGTACAAATCGGTAGAGTGCTTTCCTCAATGAGTCGTGATCTCTTCTGCCCTGGCACACATCATTGTACATTTGTACGCCACTGTACGCAAGCTGGCGCCTACCAGTCTCTGTTCGAATGGCTGGTAGTCTCAGCCGATTGTTCTGTCGTGTCTGGTGGTCGTGTCCGTGTTGGCGGTCTGCGTCCGTGATAATATCGTGTAATGCCTGGGGAAGCTCTGATGCCAGCACTCTGCTGACCATCTGGACGCGGTGGTATTGAGCAAGTTGAGATGCTGTTAGCCATTTGAGGTCTTTGAGCACTCCAGAAATATGTTCAAACTTTTTCTTTCCGCTGACCACTCTCGCTCCAAAATGTATGATTTTCTGTATGCGATGGAGTTCTGTTTTTGTGCACGTGCCATAGATGGACAAACAGTATCTCACGGCAGACATAACCAGAGCGCTGACCAGTGGCTTGAGCGAGGTTTTTGGAAGGCTATGCTTTGCATGCGTCAGCGCAACCAGAATGCCACTGCATTTTCTTACTACGTGGTCTACATGATCTACGTATGTCAGGTGCCTATCCATAAAGAGTCCTAAATTCTTAACTACGCGGGATTCCTCGATGACTGTGCCGCAGAAGTTTACCGATATCTTCGGCTGGTTTTTCAGCATCGCCCTCGTTCCGAAAAGTATCATTTGCGTTTTCGCGGCATTGACCTTCAGCCGGTTTTCATTGAGCCAATTTGCGAGTTGATCGAGAGCGCGTTCGAGAGTTGTGATCATCGCGTTAAGATGTTTCTTTGGTCCGGTTATAAGAAGTTGGGTATCGTCTGCGAACTGAATAACTTCTACATCATCAACGTAAAGCCCAATATCATTCACATAGATGGCGTATAGAATACAATAGAATATATAGGCGTATAGAGCGCACCTGGCGTGGCGCTGGGCACCGCGGCCTCCTTCTTGCTGCCGATGATAGGCCGCAGCACGCGCCAGACGCTTCCCGGTCCCGCCTTGGCCAGTTGTCGCTGCAGGTGAGCGGCCTGGTCTCTCCGTACAGCTGCACGGCACTGTCGGTTCAGCTCCTTGTAGTGGTCGCGCTGTCCACCGGGGCGGAGGGCCTGCCGCCGCGCGCCGGTCAGCCAGCAACCGGTGGGTCTCGTCTGACAGCGGCGGCGCCCCGGGGGGGCCGCAGCTGCACCTTGGTCACTGGGACCACCGCGTCGAGTTGTGAGAGGAAAATTCGGCGGAATTCCTCCCACTTCTCTGTAGGTCTCGGCTGCCGTAACACAGGTGTCCAGTCCGTGTCGGTGAGCTGCCAGTTGAACTGGTCGGGATCGACCCGCCGCAGGCACCGGCGCTGGACGCTGGACGGTCGGGCCGGCCGGTCGCCGCACGCCACCGAACTGCAGCCCCACACGGGTAATATCGTGAGGCGTGCCGTAATGGCACTGAGTCACTCCAGTACGTGTTATCAGGTCCGGCCGGTTCGTCGCCACGATGTCGAGCAGTGAGTTCGCCGGTCGGTAGGTCGGCCGGTCGGTGTTGGCAATCCGCAGGCCATAGGTTTCCAGCAGTCGAGTCAGCCGCCGGCCAGGTGAGTCGGCGGCGGGCTTCAGCAGGCCGCAGTTCAGGGCGCCCGCCAGCATCACCGTGGCGCCGGGGTAGCTCGCCAGCATATGCTGCAGCTGGGATTCCAGGTCGTCCAGATCAGCGGCAACTTGCGCAGTAGTGTTCTTGGGCACTCGGTAAACACTCGCGAACAGAATACCGCGGCACTTCCCTACGAACACATTCTCCCAAATCACCTCGATATTGGAGCTCCGCACTCCGGTCACTGGTGTCGGCAATACCTCCACTCTGTGCGCGTCACGAACCAGCAGCGCTACCCCACCGTGTCCACGAGCCAGTCCACGACCACTCCGGCGGTCACTCCTGAACAACCGGTAACCACTTATCGCGAGCAGTCGATTAGGCACGTTAGGCGACAGCCACGTCTCGCAGACAGCCAACACATCAAACCCATAAACATCGCTCATATCACAGCGCAGATCCGATATTTTGGGCTTTATCGACTGCACGTTGAGTTGTCCAACAATCACTGTGTCCTCGGTGCTCTCGCCGTGCCGGCGCCAGCACACTTCTCCCCTCCTGCGGCGCGGCCGGACTCGTTTCCTCCCTCCTCGCCGGGTCCTCCTCCGTGCGGAATCGGCCCCACCCCACCGTACGCGGCTGGGCAGGCAGCACCGGGTCGCACGCCGCTCCCAGGCAGGTCAGGTCGCAGCCCGGCCCGGTCACCGCCAGCAGACAGCTGATCGGCGCAGCGGGGCCGCGCGCGGTCAAGGCCACCGGGCGGCAGAGGCGGGCTCCCGGGAAGAGGCCGGAGTCGTCCGCGGGGCCGCAGCAGCGGGCGTGGGGACGCCGGTGTCAAGGTCACGCCCGGCGGCTACATATCGGTCGGCGGTAGGAGACGCCGGCGCGCGGCCGAACGCCACGGGTCAACCGCGGGCAATACAGCCACACACAGCGACTGGCGGACAGCATAAATAAATGCTATGCAGTACATCAAGTCAAAATGGAAGCCACATGGCGACGAGCTGAGACACGACATCCCGCCGCTGGCTGGAAGCAACGCTCGCCGGAAGCAAAGAGCGGTCGCCGTCCACCTCCTCCGTGTCGTCGCTAGTTGAATTGTTACTACTATGCATTTCAGACCCCATGAGACCCTGCTTTTCGGCGATAATTTCTTCAATTTTTGTCCAATTAGCTTGAAATTTTGGCAGACGATATTTCAGCTCAAGCGCCAATTTTTGTCGATATGGTCTCTTAAATTTAGAGCACTTGTCGTTGGCTCGTAATGTTAATCAGTTTTTGCACCCGGATAGAGGCTCGCTCGCTACCGCAACGGATTGGATAGGAGCGCTGGCCAATCACGCTGCGCCGGGCTCAACTAAACTCCGCCCACTGGCCGTGACCGCGATGGGTCTATGCCGCTTCAGTCGGTGTCAGCACCGCGGAGAGGTCGGAGCGGGACCACATGCTGGAGACAAGTGAAGCTGGCAAAGTTGTTTCGGGACGAAAGCCAAAAAATTATCCGTTTGAGGGCATTTGGTATCCTCTTCACCTTATTTTGGTATTTAAACACGTCGAACCAGCTCAGAATATTCAGAATGATCAGAATCAAGGTAGGATCTATTGGAACGGAACCGGCCGTAGAAGGAAAGATGGAGACTCTTGGACTCTGAACATTTATTTAAGCCGGAGTTGCACATATCTCATCGTCAGGTTGGGTCAGGTCACTACCCGATTACCTATAAGATCATGTGTAAGCCTCTGCTTGACCCAAAAATATTGATATATTTGGCAGTGCCAATAAATGTTTCTGAGGAAGGCGCAGAAAGCAACAAAGTAGGATGAAGAGTCTCGGGCACGGCCGATTGCCTGGGGCATCGCTCCAGCGAAACGACCGTATTCGTGATTCGTGAAGCGGTGCGGGGCGCCGGGTGGAGCAGAAGCGTAACGTGTCGTATGGTAGAAATGGCCTTTATCGCGGTGTCATGCGTGTGTTATACAGGGTGATCGAAAAAAAGTGTCACCCCTAACTTAAAAGCCATGTAACTCGCGATTGGTCGGTCGTACTACTTTGCGCCAGGCAGCATTGGAAAGAGCATACAATTTCCTTTCGAATGGATGTAAATATGCATGGTTTATGCCGCAAACGAAGATGTAGCTATTCAAAAAGTATGTTAAGGACGCAATTTGGCGTGTGCAAAAGTTTGGTTGTGCAAATTTGTACTTTTGACAGTGTTTTTGATCTGACAGCTCACGTGACAGCTCACGTGAGCATTTTTCTTAACTGTTCCATGGTTACCGCTGCATAAAATTGATAATCCGGTAGTGCAGGTTGTCGCAATGTTTCGCTAGTTACCGGCGAATTTGTGGATAATGAGGCCGCATGTTTGCAAGGAAGATCTGATAAAGTCTTCCTTGTCTAAGGTCAGCTGAGAAACAGTCTGCAGTGAACAACATACACTCCATGTGTAATGTGTAAGGCGTGTGTCATGTTGAGTTACGATACTCATTGTTCTCGTTCAGCGGTGTCCGATCCCGTTCGGTGAATTTCGTTTCACGTGAAAGCCGCACATTGACTGGTTTTTGAGCCCATGGGGACATGACTTGGAATAGAAAACAATCATGAATACATTCAATTGAAAAGAAATTGCCTGTTCTTTCCGATGCTGCCTGGCGCGAAGTCATCCGACCTACCAGTCGCGAGTTATGTAGATTTTAAGTTAGGGGTGACACTTTTTTTCGATCACCCTGTATTGTTAAGACGTGCACAAAAAGAAATAGCAATGTGGCAGGCGGACGTTGGGCACTACACGAAAACGATCATCAATAAACTCATATCTTTTTTGTAAAACTCAAGTAACAGTAGGTATGTCCTCAATGATGAGGAAACTATCTCTAGGCTTTTACTTTTCATGTTTGCATTTCAACACACAAGCTCTGGGGGCAAAGTTAGTCTGGCGACCTCCTCAACCTAAGTCGATGATCAAATGGATTAGTCCTGAAGGTGTTCAATGCTTAGTTGCACCGGGATGATATAAATCGATCACGCCGGCATACATTCCTAATCAAATTTCATATATCAAACACATAAATTGCATCATGTTAATGGTGATTCTGTTTTGCAATTTTGACGTAGTCTGACGCGATACATAATCTTACGCAATCATGTGAAATCAACAGCGTCTTTTATGCGCGTTTTTTCACAAGCCCCGAATCTTGTGTGGAAATATATATTTTTTTGTGACTGAACCAGGTGTACGTACATTTGTGATAGATACAATTAGTCGAGGGCTTCAGCTGGTGCGTTACTTATGCGCGCTATTTAGCTCATTCGATGAAATTACGGCTGCAACGACAACTGCACGGCAGCTACGGTCCATGCGAGCCGCCCCGGTGCGACAGCTACTGCCCCGCCCGCTCCACGCAGCCGACTGACCGGCCAAGGTCACTACCCCGTCCGCCGGGAGGGCAGAGCTTAATGGTCACGTGTTTGTGACGTCACACCTGCGCACGGATAGCCTCTACTCCACTGACGGATTTACGGAGCCGATTTTAACATTACGGGGCAACGACAAGTACCCTAAAATTTGATATTTTGTTAAGAGAACCATACCTATTGGCGAAAATTGGCGCTTGAGCTGAAATGTGCATTGTGAAAATTTGAAGCAAATTGGACAAATAGTAAATAAATTATCGCCGAAAATTAGGGTCTCATGGGGTCTGAAAAGCATAGTAGATTGCCACGAACGCAGTCACGAAGGGCACGCTGACCGCCCGCACCGTTCACAGTCAGCAGACCACACTGTCCACCCACTTGGTGTAAGCACAACAAACACCACACACGTCCAAGGATGAGATAACGAGAGTCACAGACAGACATGTGCTTGGATCCGAGAGCTGGATCTATGATCTCAGTGGATCTCTCGACAAAATAGAGGGGTTGGATCTATGATCCGAGTGGATCTCTCGACAAAATTCAGGGGTTGGATCTATGATCCGAATGGATCTCTCGACAAAATTTAGGGGTCAGATCTATGATCTCTGTGGATCCAGCGGGCAAAAATTTGTGGAGGACCTATGATCTGTGTGGATCTCACGACAACATGTAGCCAATGAAACCCTTATCCTACATAATTGTACACCTTACAGTGCAATACAATTGAGAATTATCACTTGTGGACATGGTTATTGGTTAAGACCACTTGTAATCATTAGGTATCATCATTAAATTTGAATTTAAATAAACAACATTTGTACTACATTTAAAATAAACCAAGAACATGCGTTGCTACTTTTTGTGACCAATTGTAACTTTTTCATGACAGCACTGATGACAATCTTATCAACAAGCTACAGCCACTTTAATTCAATGAACAAACAGTACAGACAGATGCAGTGGCAGCAGGGCACTGCAGATTTTCATTTTGGTCCCATTCTTTCCATGCAATGCCAGTACCTACAAGTAGGGCTAATGTTAAAATGCCAAAATCTATGGGGGGCACTGTACCCTGGTGCCACCCCCCCCCCCTGTTCTGCCGCCTATGGACAGATGTTAGGAACTCAAACCTGGAAGCCAAATAGGTCAGTTTTGTTAAAAATAATCCAGCAATCCACTTCTGCCAGGTATAAAATCCCAATCCAGAATGTTCGTATGAGCTATCAGCTATTAGTATGTGCAACACAATTTCGATTTAGTAAGAATAGCAACCAACCTCTAATACTTTCCTAATAAAATTACAAGTTCAAAAATGGCATCAACTTCTTCAGATTACCTACTTTTGGCATCGTGCCACGTATGGTGCCATGCTGTGCTTTTGTTATGAGAGAGCCTCCCAAAAAAAGACAAACGAAATTCACAGCTAACGTTTTGGTAATATGGTTTTATTACGTCATTATCGTTTGACCAATGAAAAATCTTAATTTGACCAAAACCGTAATGATTCCAAAAGATTCCCCGTAATAGGCCCTTTAAACTAATGACGTAAGATATTGTTATTCTTTTGAAAAGTGAATAAAATAAAGATGCAAGGCGCACACCGCTCAGGGCCATCATGTAAAACCATTTCAGCTTACGCTTACGTCATTAAATTCAACGCTACAAAGATGATATTCACAAACAATCGTATCGTAAAATTATGTGAGGCAGATAAAATGAATTTCTTTAAAAAAAACTCCAGACTTTTGAATTTCCAGTTTGATTTTTTATTTATTTTCATTATACTCGAAGGTAGAACGCCTAGCTCATTTGTTATTTGAAATGACGTCACGAGTTCTATTTAGATATTGAATAATCATTTTACGGTAAATATCCAAGGCCATTACAATTGATATTTCGCTTCCCATCGCTTCCGCAGGCTGTTGAATATTTTTATACTTTTGTTTATATCTCAGTTTATTTTATCAAATATTTCTTTCAATAAAGTTTACTTGTTGAAGCACTTGCTGTATGTAAGAGGCATAGGTATAAGTTCTATGAGAAAAAAAAAACTTTTAAATGGCCTCCTTACAATGAAATACCGAAAGATGAAATAATGAAATAATTATTGATGATTTCGACCACAGGTCATTATCAAAATAAGCCAGACAGAACTTTTGTCAGACACAACGGGAAGCTCACAATATCGGCAGAAAAATTCACATTTTCAAACATTTCACGTGAACACATTGCATATAGAGCTCACCTAAAATGCTGCTACAACTAACGAATGAAGTATATGTTATTAGGTTAAGTCCTATAGCCAAGACAAAGTTTAAGAATGTTCCCTATATCTCCCCCCCTCCACACACACACACACCAGAATAAATGACAACAGTGATTTAACAATCCCACAATCATTTCTAGATACGTTTACAACAAGTATCAGTAGTTAGATGTGCCACATACTCGATATGCACGTCTGTGAATAGGCACCTAAGCGATGACATGTACTTGACACAGTCTAAAATATGAACCAGGAAGAGACATTTCTATTTAGGATTGGTTTTCGCTCGCGAATGTACAGCCCACCGCTAAAGTAATGTAGGGTTTTACCAATCTCAACGGTTGGCTATGACTGCCGATTGTTTAATGCGGAGTGATCGAAAAGAAGATGTCAATAGCTAAAGCTGCAGCTGCAAGGGTGACGATACATATAAGCTACATTCAAAGTTTCACTGTAGTCTGGCTAATCGTTCCTAAGCTTCAGAAGCAGAACATACCCATGACTGAAACCCCACATTACTTCTGCTGTGGACTGTACAGGGATTCCATTATCTTTCGATTCGGGTGATCTTTGGCTTTGTGTAAAATTTCCACTGACAAAGGGTGGTCAGGTAAGGTCTCACCAGCATGACATGCTCTAAAATGTTCACCCAAGGGGGTGTCCCTAGTCGCGTTCTTTGCATTGAGCACATGCTCATTGAAACGTAATCTTACTGGACGCTTACATTCCCCTATGTACTGTACACGCTCATCAGTTGACGTTGAAGTGCATAGGTTGCAAGTGACGCAGTAAACCACCCCTGGTGTGGTACACTTGCCCTCGATTCCTGAACTGCATGCATTGCATCTACGCCTGCCAGACGGGCACTCAGGACGCGTCAGGTCAGATTTGATCAGAGTATGTCTTAGGGTGTTTTTACTAGTCCATGCCACTTTTACGTTGAGTTTCGATTGTCTGGCTATGTTATTTATCTTTGCACAGAGGGTCTCGTCGACATAAGGTAAGGAAAGGTAACCATCAACGTCACTTCGAGTTTGTCGCTGCCCCTGCTGCTGCTGCTGCTGCTGCTGGTGGTGGTGCTGCTGCTGCTGTTGCTGTTGCTGCTGCTGCTCAGGCGGCGGTGGCGGCGGAAGCGGTGGAGACGGCTCCTGTACCTGCTGCTGTAGCCGAGGACCTGGCTGCGCCGGTGACTGCTGCTGCTGCCGTGGCTGCTGCTGCTGCTGTGGTCGCCGCTGATCCTGTTGGGGCCGAGCGCGTCCAGAATTGCGCTGTTGTCGCATTATTTTAGTCCGTTGTCTTGACACTTCCCTTCTAATGCCTCTGATCATCTGGTTGGGATACCCATTCTGCTCGAACATTTTCTGAACTTTGTCACATGACCTTGACATTGCCTCTTCGGTTGATGAAAGCCTTAGCGCTCGTTTAAACTCGCTTCTAATGACAGCCTTCTTCGTTGTCATCGGCTGTGCCGATGAGTAATGAATGATGATTCCAGAGTGGCTGGGCTTGATGAAAAGCTCTGTCGATAGTTGTCCGTCCTTGTCAACCGATATGAGGGTATCCAGATACGGAATGAAACCGGAATCGAAAGAGTCCTCCATCGTGAACTTGATATTCGGATGGACGGAGTTCATGTAGTCGAGGAAGGCTCGCAGCTCCTGATGAGAATGAGTCCACACCCCGATAGTGTCATCTATGTACCTTGCATACAAGTCCGGTTTAAGTGTCGCGTTTCGGAGGGCAGACTGTTCTAGCTTGTGCATGAAGATGATCGCTACTGGTGGTGCTACTTTGCAGCCCATTGCTATCCCCAGCCGCTGTTTGTAGAAGGACTGGTCGAAGCGGAAGCAGTTGTTGTCCAGACAGTGGGACAACAGTCGGGCGATGTCGTTCGTTGATAGGCCGAAAAGATCGATGTCGTTTTCGTGTTCGTGAATGAGGTCTTTGACGGCTTCTACAGCTTCATCGATCGGGATGCTGCCATACAAGTTGACCACATCCATACTGAACACAATAGCGTTCCGAGGTAACTGATACTCCGTATATTGTGTTTTTAAGCGGTTCAAATAGTCCTCTGTATTTCTTAGATGGGCCGGTATTTTCACTAAGAGTTGGTTTAGTATCCGGTCTAAGAGCCATGCTGTCTTCTCCGTAGGACCGCCGCACGCTGACACGATTGGCCTCAGCGGTACCCCTTCTTTATGGTCCTTGGGTAGGCCATATAGGACTGGTGTCCGTGAGTGCGCCGGGGTGAGGTCCTTGAGAATGGATTCTGGCAGTTTGTCGCGACAAGTTTGACGAAACACTTGTTTAGTTTTCGCTTCTATTCTAGCGGTGGGGTTTTTGTCCAATGTTTCATAGTTTTGCGCATCTTGTAAAATCACTCGTGTTTTCTCTACATACTCTTCTTTGTCTAACACGACGAGGCCTTTACACTTATCACTGGGCTTAACAATCAAAGAATCTGATTGTTTCAAGGTTTTGAGTTCTTTACGCTCTTCTTCGGTTGTGTTTGTATCGGTCGGAGTGTGGTGCTTGTACGCGTTCATGACTTTCTTCTTAAGTTTTAAGAGTTGGGTCTCCGCATCGGTTGAACTACGAGGGGGTTGTCTCTTCACTACATCAGGGAAATTGACTCGAACACTGCATGAGACTTGTTCTGAATCTCGTTGAGCTGCCACTCGGGGTTCGGCAAGGCTATCGTTTGCTGGGGTTATGGAATGATTCGGTTCGTTGGTAGCCGCTGGCGGCCGTACAGCCTGCAGAAGAACAAGTCACTGACCCTGACCCTGCGGAAGTCAACAGGAGAGTGACACGGAGCTGCTCTCGCCGCGCTCCACAAGCCCCCTCGGAGCCTGATTCAGCAGTAGCAGCCCCGCCAGCGGCTACCAACGAACCGAACCAGATACATAAAAAAGCGAGATGCTATCTTGTAGATTAAATCGTCTACTATCTGCGACTTTTGAAGTGTTTTTCAATCTGAGGTACGGAAATCGTGTTCCCAAGAGACTGAAAGTAGCCATGCTTTACATTAGACCCAATGGCAAAAATTCGGAATCTGACGAAATTGGCCATTTTTACGTCTGATTTATGAAAATTCTAGACAGGATATATAAAAACCCGAGATGCTATCAGGTGGGAAATTTCATTGACTATTACCGCTTTTTGAAGTGTTTTTCGATCTGAGACCGGCAAATCGTGTTCCCAAGAGACTGAAAGTAACCCTGTTCTACAGCAAGACAATGGCAGAATTCTAATATTTGATGGAAGATATCTTAGGTGATAATAACCTTACTACTAATTGCAATGCTTCACTGGAAAGCTCAACACTGGCACTATCATCGGTCTTCGCATTGCTATTTCACAGAACAACAAGGAATAACGTTTTGAAGCCTTTGAATATTGACTTACTTTTCATCGACGGGCTCGATCCCCATCACCACCAACAATTTTCCGGGAAGTCAGGATTTTGCAGATATTTAAGCAGAATTGCAGAGCTGTGTTAATACTACGGCACTTAAATACACATTTTAAGAAAGCTGCCTTTTTCTTAGCATGAGTTAGGTCTCAGAAATAGAAACATGTCGATATAATGAGGAAAAATAAGTGCAACTGATCGCGCAAGAGAGTATCCTTAGCTCCCTAGCAACCACCTAGCAACGTAAGGCAAAATAGTAAACAACTCCTGTTGATATCAGGTACTCAGCCTTGGAAGCACAGTAGACGGTCACCAAACTGGGCTTCATACTGAATTTTGCATACCAGAATGGATGTTTCCAACTAAAATTATTTTTTCGCGAAATTTATCTTTGTTCCCCTACTATTTTTCGTAAAACCGAGATATACAAACTTAATGATATCAAAAATAATATTGTGATAATGAAAACCGACATATAAAACAAGATAATTGCTGAGATCATGCCTACTAAACTTGGTCCTACCCCCTAATTCAATATACCCTGAATTTTTCTGCCGATATTGTGAGCTTCCCGTTGTGTCTGACAAAAGTTCTGTCTGGCTTATTTTGATAATGACCTGTGGTCGAAATCATCAATAATTATTTAATTATTTCATCTTTCGGTATTTCATTGTAAGGAGGCCATTTAAAAGTGTTTTTTTTCTCATAGAATTTCTTTCAATAGATTGAATTACCTTTGCCTAACCAAGCCACATGTGTCAGTATCATCTTTTATTGTTTACATACAATCAATCGTGGTAGCTGGAAACTGGAAAGCCTCATGGTTGTCTAATGCAAGATTGTCTTATCAATATCATTATGTAGATTCTAACATGAATTGTGATGTGGTAGCCAGGTAGGTACCTAGTTATGTATTGTTCATTAGTCATTACTTTGACTTACCTCTATGTTAATTGTTAATGCAAACTTTTCTGTTGGTATGTAAACTGTGAACAATCTTCATGTCACTCAATTCTCTCAAGTTGTGACCGTCATGAGCCTCCTTTATTTTGTATTCTGTATAATGTAACTGGATGCCTTTACTAATATGGCCTTTGTATAAGATTGTTTGTTTCTAACCATACTTTGGTATTCATAACTTCTTATGAAAGAAAGTTGTTAACATTTTGAGCACCTATGAGCTATGATCCCAATGGATCTCACGACAAAATTGGGGAGCCAGATCTATGATCCGAGTGGATCTAGCGACAAAATTGAAGGGTCAGATCTATGATCCCAGTAGATCTCTCGACAAAATTGAGGGGTTGGATCTATGATCTGAATGGATCTCGGATCGGGATCCATGGGATCGGATTTCAGATCCATTTTTCCGGATCCAAGCACATGTCTGGTCACAGACAAGGCGGGGAGAGCCGCGCTCGCGTGCGCACCGTGGCGCGGCTGGCGCTGAACTGAACAGAATTCGAGAAGTCACAGATCCTGTTACCACAGTACTGGAGCTGGCACATGATGTCCCATCAGCTGGACATCTAGGGGTAGAGCAAACAGCGAATCGAGTGGCTGAGAGCTACTTCTGGTACAACATGCGGAAAACGGTGAAGAACTACTGCAAGTCCTGCACATCTTGTTTGGTGCACAGGAGCAAGACAGCCCGCAGTCGAGAGGGAAGAGAAGCAGTGCCTGTCCAAGGCAAACCGTTTGCTCAGTGGGCGGCAGACATCCTCGAGTTACCAAGGACTGAAGACGGTCATCGGTATGTCCTCGTGATGACGGACATCTTCACCAAGATGGTCAGTTGTTTCCTTTGAAGCAGCAAACCGCAGAGCAAGTAGCAAGCTGCCTGCTGGCAGTCGTCTGTCGTTACGGAGTGATGGAGAGTCTACTTACAGACCAAGGTCGTAATTTTGAGAGTTCGATCATCTGCAAGACGTTCCAGGTGAAGAAGCTTAGGACTTCTGTTTACAGGCCCTGCTGTAACGGAGTCCTGCCGAAATGTTTAACAGAACCATCTGCGAGATGTTGTCCCATTTCGCAAAGGACGCAGACTGGCCGAAGCTGCTGTCACAGGTCGCGGCAGCCTACAACTCCAGCGTGCACTCGACTACAGGATTTACGCCATTCCAGATGGCGCACGGAGCTCAGATGAGGACGATGGCAGTCGCGGAGTTTGATTCTGTGAACTTGCGGAATCGCTCCTACAACAAGTACTACGAGACGCTGAAGAAACGAGTTACAGAAGTTCATCAGCAAGCGGCTGAGAAGATTCAAATAGAACAAGCTGCAAGAACCGACGAGCCAGACAGCAGCTTCAAGGTCGGCGACACGGTCTGGTGTCGAAACTTCAGGAGACCAGTCGGCGTGGGAGGCAAACTGTTACAAAAGTTCGATGGCCCGTATGAAGTAATTCAGGTGAAAACGCCTGACTACATCATCCAGAAAGGGAAAAAGAAGCGCCTAATCCATGGCGCCCACTTGAAAGGAACATTGGAGAACTTGAGAAATTCAAGTCCAAGAGAGTACAGAGGATGGTACAGAACATGCCACAGAAGACGACGGAGAGTCTGTTGGATCGCGGGGGTCAACAGAGCAGCCGCGGAGTACGCGGCCGCCAGAGGACAGATCGTCCGAGGCGAGGCCGCCAGCAGGACGGCAGTCTGAGCAGCTGATGGCGACTCAACAGCCGTTGGCAGGGTTCCAGTCGACGGAGACGACGCGGCCGGCAGGGACGCGAGCGGCGGAGCAGCCGCCACGGACGGCGCCGGGACGGACTGCACCGGAGGAGGAGCAATCGCCGCGGGCAGATGAGCGGTCGATCGGTGCTGGCGACCGTGAGTACCGCACCGCTAGTGGTCGAGCCGTACGGCGGCCGGACTGTTTTTCGGTGATCGCGCTGTGGGGTGTCCACTGTCCAAGATACTTAAGGGTCTCTGAAGAGTAAGAAGCGTTCAAAAGTTGGGTTGTATTGTGATCGACCCACCTACATGCTTGGCGACACCAACTTTGATGTCATGCGACCAAGCAAACCTGGTGTGACACCCTATATTCAGCTCCTAAGCGACCTGGCGCTGACTCAGATGGTCACCGAGCCGACTCGCCCTGGTGAGAATGCATCTCTGCTGGACCATCTGGTTACGAGCCGGCCGGACCTCTCATCGGAGGTGGCGGTCGCCGCCTGCAATATCTCAGACCACGATCTGGTCACGGCCAGGATCGCTGACGTCAAGCGGCCATTTGTTCCGGGCACCGTCGCCGTCCGGAGTTCGCGGCGGGTGAACCAGGATGCTCTCTGCCTCGAGCTGCTGCTGGCTGACTGGTGTCGCCTATACGAAGCCGAATCCATCAGCGACATGTGGAGCGGTTTTCTCGGTACCTGGCGTCCCATCATAGACCGACACATGCCGCTACGGTCTGTCAAGCTGCCACACCGGTCCTACCCGTGGCTGGAGGACGAGACTGTCCGAGAGGCCATGGCCGCACGTGATGCGGCACGCCTGGACCGTGACCGGACCCCGTGTGAAGAGACCCGGCAGGAGTTTCGAACTCGGCGCAATGCGGTAAAGATGGCGCTGAATACAGCTAGCGCCGCCTATTTCGCCACGTCCTTCAGAAACGGCCGTGGACAGACGTGGAAACAAATCAGGCGGTACCTCATCACGTCCAAGAAGACCGAGCCGCGTGCCACGTGCGCCACTGCAGACGACCCGGAGTGGGCTGACAGGCTGAACCGGTTTTTTGCATCGGTCGGCCCGGGCGTGGCGGACGCGCTGGCGGAGCGGGACACGGGTCCATCTCTCCCGCCCCGTCCGCCGCGTGTCTGCAGCGGAGCCTTCAAGCCCCGTCCCTCCACACTGCCTGAACTTTCCGCGGCGCTACAGCGTATGAGCTCGAGCCGCGCGTGTGGACCCGATGGCATCACCATAGAGATGTTAAGAATGACATTCCCCGTTGTTGGTCCTCACCTCTTAAAACTGATCAACACTTGTATCGTACAGTGTGATCTACCTTGCGAGTGGAAAGTCGCCACAGTCGTGCCGTTGCACAAAAAGGGAGACAGAAATGACCCGAATAACTACCGACCGATTAGCGTGCTGCCCGTTGTGTCCAAACTTTGCGAGCGCATTGTGTGCACGCAGCTGATGTCGTACCTGAACAATCACCATCTGCTTTGTCCGCAGCAGTATGGCTTCCGGCCGGGCTTGTCCACGGAGGCGGCCCTGCTCGACGCTGTCACCTACGCCGTCAACAACATCGACAAAGGTCTCGTGACGTCTCTAGTCACCGCTGACACTTCCAAGGCCTTCGACAGCGTTGAGCACGGCCGTCTTCTGGACAAGCTCGGCTGGTACGGAGTCGACCACCGGTGGTTCGCCGCCTGGCTTAGTGGTCGAACACAGACTGTGACTGGCGCCACCGATTCGTTGGAAGTGACCCACGGTGTAATTCAAGGATCAATTTTAGGGCCAATTTTGTTTATCATTTTTACCTCCGACCTGCCACAGCACTTACCGAGTTGTAAACTTGTGTCATATGCCGATGACTGCCAGTTCTTTGACGCTGAATCTCCATCTGAGGTACATACACTGAAACGTAGAGTTGAAATCACCCTCGCGACAGTTTTGACCTGGTTCACCCAAAATCGCCTCAAAATTAACCCTAGTAAGACGGAAATGCTCATTATTAAGTCAAGACATCAAACCACAGATACTGATTTCTCAGTATCTTTTGGCGATGACGACATTTCACCATCTGACAGCGTCAAAATCCTGGGCGTCATTGTAGACTCTCACTTGTCTTGGAGCTCGCACGTAGACATCGTTGTTCGTCGCTGCAATATCATCTTGATTGGACTTGCTAGACTCCGGCATAAGCTCCCAAAATGCACTAGGCAACTTCTTGTTCAAGCTCTTGTATTTCCTCACATTCGATATTGTTTGACGGTCTGGGGAAGCTGCTCAGCTTCATTAAAAGCGCGTGTCCAAAAAGTGATAAATTTCGGTGTTCGTATTGTGTCTGGTCTTGGGCGGCGCGACCACGTTACACCTGCACTCAGTGAGCTAGGTTGGAGCACTGTCGACGAAATGATTCTTGATCGAGACATCGCAGTCATTAGTCGTCTTTTAAGTCCCACCTGTGATGCTCACGCCCTAACTGAACAGCTGGTATACCGCAGTGAGGTATCGACGCGCCAAACGCGAGCGGTGGCAAGAGGTCAGCTGCACCTGCCGAGAGTCAAGACCGAGTTTGCGCGACGTAGTTTTATGTGTCGTGCAATTGCTGCCTCGGAACAGCATTGCTTGATTGTTTTTTTTTAGGTAGGATGAATGCTTTTTACTGTCAACTATCATGCGTATGTTCATATGAAATATGTATGTGTTCAAATATGTTCTTACTGTGCAATCGACGTGGACGCCAGAGAACCTACGCTTGTGGAGGGTCCTAATAAAACTATCTTTATCTTTATCTTGTGTTGATGATGCGTTGAGTTTGGGAGGTCCGAGTGTTGTGTTGAGCTTCTGAGGTCGCAGAGTCGTGCATTTTTGGTGGTATGTACCCAAAGGATTTGGGACCGTGATGTGATAGAACTTGAAAGACCTTCTGCATTGTGTGCCTCATTCATGACCGTACGATGCTTCCGTCAGAAGTAGCGTTTAGAAAGGGGCATACAAGAAAATAATTACTACTTTTTTGTTATTGGCGTCATTGCAAACTCCAATAAACATTTAGATTGAAAGAGGCAATTGTGGCCATTATGGTCCTTGGTGAGTTGAGCGCAGCATGAATTATGTACATAAGAATCTTGGAAAAATGATCGTGGAAACATCAAAATAGATGAATGGTTTTCTTTCTAGGATGCTCACTAGTGTTTTGATGCATTGTATATCAGAATAGCTTGACACTTGCTCAGAGTTTGCTTCAAGCCTGGCATATCACACCCCAGAAAATATGCAAGGTAAGAAAGAAGCAAGAGCTTCAACTTGAACCTTCAGGACAATCACTGTTGGACAAATCATCAACTCCAAATCCATTTTCTATAACGTTGTCGTTGATAATGAAAAGTACCAGGGTCTGTTGTTCTGTTCCACAATCATGCTTCATGATTGGGCAATAGGTGTCTACAGTGCTTCTATTCTTGTTGGTTGTTAAAGTATTCTGTTCATGTAGGTAGGTACAGGTCTCGCGGATTTTAAAGTTAGATTTTGCACCTACATACAAAATTAAAAGTAAAGGCCGCGAGGAGAAGACACGGCTAACAGATACGATATTAAAAAAAAGCTCTATATTTAACCCGCGAGGTGCTGGAGGGGGGGGGGGGGCGTTAAACGCCCCCACTTTTTTCGCCGGGCCATAGAAACGGCGCGCCGCAGGCGTGCCAAATTTTGGGTACCTGTAGGGAATTAATTGAAGTTTATTGTGACAAAGTTTCAAAAAATCGGTCGGAAATTTTTGAGATATCGAGGTTTTAGTGACGTCATCATTTCTGAGTATTCGACCAAAAACGGCATATGTTCAAAAAATCATATAAAATCACAGAATAGACATACAGACATGCCCTAAAGGCCATTAGACTGCCAATACCATGAACAATCAAATGGCTATCTTCAATTATCGATTATCGTTCCACATTTTCCAAAATCTTGAACTGAATCTTGGCAATTTCTCGTGACTACTTCACGATGAAATGCATGATACATGCATTTCTTAAATTGAATGTTTTGAGCCAAACAAGAACACAATGATAAAATGAATGTCACCATCGTATTCTACGCCCCAAATTACCCATAAAACACGTGTCACAGGCTGCGAATATCAGTTTTGATTTTCGGGGATATGTGCCTACCCGGTTGACCTGACCTTGACCCTGACCTATGCTTGACTGACCCCTACATGGATCTGAACTCTTGCAGGCCTTATATGATGGATTTTGTACCGTTTTGACAGAGTTTATGACGAGAGGCGCCCATTGCGAAGTCCTGAAGTCTATGCTACTGAAAGCCCGATTTCAGGTGTTTGACCTGACCTTGACCCGACCTGTGACCTCAAAATTCAACTTTAAAGTACTCATCTGAAGCGTCTCGTCGCGTTCTTTCGTTTGCCGCCTCGTGCGTTTCGCTGCGCCTATTGGTTCTCGAGTTATCGGCTGGGGGCGTTAACCCTATTAGTGGCAGGGGGGTTGTTTTTATCCACCCCTCAGGTTTTTCGGGAATATCTCCGAAACCGCTGAAGCTACGATGCTGAAATTTTCTGACTTTTCCTAAAACTAAATTGGGCACATTCTCTGAAAATTTCAAGTTCATAACTTTACCAGGAGCGGCTCCAGAGCACTGGGAATTGGGGGGTCCTATTCGTGAAGCGAGTCATTTGGGCGAAGATCACGATGCTGCACCAGTTTTACGAACAGTGAATGAAAGGTATCATGTGATAACATATACAGTTATTGTGCATCCTCTTTTGACACGTTTTTGCTATAATAGGCGGATCCAGGCGTCCAAAAAGGGGGGTTATGTTTTACCTCCCAACATAGGTGCCCTGACACCGCCTATGCATTACCAATACAATTTTAGTCGTTCTCTCATAAGAAAATTATAACATAACAAGACCATTACCACCCTTTTTAGAAACAGTACCAACAAAAACCTTATTTACTATACTTTTTGTGTACCCCCAATCTCAATGATCTGTATCCGCCTATGATTTTTGAAAATGCATATTTTTAGGATCCATGTGAATTCCTGGTTCATTCTCTATCGATCGGCAAAAGTTGCGTTAAGATTGGTTCAGAAACCTGGCCGTGATAAACAGTCTAAAATGTATCTGCAATTTGCCCGTTTTTGCCCCCCTCTACCCCCCCTATTGACATTTTTTAATTTTTATTTTTTAGAAATGTAGATCACGTTGAGCGAAATCGAATGCCGTTTGAATTTTGAAAATCGGCCCGTTAGATCTCGAGATATCAAGGGGGGTCGTAAACAGCCCCCCCTGCCACTAATAGGGGGTAGCCAGGAGCCTGCCACTAATAGGGTTAAACGCCCCCCCCCCCCCCCAGCAAACGATGTGTGGCGAAATACCCCAGCAACTGCCGGGTTAAAAGACCTGTGGCCGAAATGTACAAAAAAACATCAATTCTGTAGCGACACAGCAATGCGCTGACAAATTTATAATGAAATCGCTGATGGCATGATGCAAAACAGCCGATTTTTGTCCGATTCGACGTGGAATGCCTCTAGAGTTAAGAAGGCCAGCCGAATCACTGGCCGCTCGGGTGGTGCGGATTGACCCGAGCGGCGGCCGGCCGCGGGCGCCACTCACCGACACCCGTTTGACCAGCTGTCCGATGGCGTGGAAGCACGGCTGGCCAGTGTTGATGAGTTGACCAGCGACCATCGGCGGCCGCACCAGCAGCTGCAGCAGCCGGTCCAGCAGCAGCGGCACCATCTGCACCAGCCGCTCCGGGTCGCTGTCACACAGCTGCTCGATGCTGAAACGGCGCCGGCAATCACGCACGTTGACGTTAACGTCGCAGCTGCGGAAGGTGTACAAATCTACGGACCAGTCGCTCCGGAAAAAAACGACGGGTCGCGACTTAACCCACGCCCCGTTGGGGGACGGGGGGGGACTGCCCACTCTCTTTTTTCACACACGATGCGAAATTTATGCAGAATGAGATGAACCCATCTTCGTAGCACTGCATGTCGCAGTTTTATTTTAACATGCAAAAAAAGTGCAGAGCGAAGCCATCGCCCCCCCCCCCCCCCCAACACCACAATTCAGGGAAGGCTCACCTGCGTCGGAGCTCTGTTTCGACGTTGCTATCTCCTATTCGCGTTGGCACCACACCGCTTTCCACAATTCGACACATGCCCAGGAAACTGTCGATGTTCTTATCCTGAAACAACAGTATTACATCTGAAAAATGTTTTAAAAAAAACTGACAGTTGATGTATAGCTGGGACGTGTCATCATTAGAGACGCTATTCTGACACTAGCTTATTATAATTGACGTTTCCATGGACAGGGTATTCGTATTCGGACCAGTCGGGACACCCTTGATCCGGATGACTGGCACCGTTTCCATGAGCAAAGCCGGTCATAGGCGGTCCCAGGGGGGGGGGGGGGGGCACGGGGGCCATGGCCATCCTTCAGTGCTGAAAGGTGGGGCCATACTATCTTTTAGCCCCACCTTTCCAGTTCAAACAAAAATCCTAAAAAAAAGCTTTGTACCTCAAACGGGGGTGACTTTGCCTTGCAGCATGACTTTGCCATGCTTTTCAAAAAATGTTTTAGGCAGATCTCCAGTGATATTTTATGAAGAATGTAACAATTGTTTATGCACAAACGAAAGATAATTGATGTACCTTTCAATATAATCAACACTGAGAGATAAGTTACCACTAAATACCTAACTGCGCTTCTTTTTATTGGAGTCATTGAAATGGTCAAATTTGAAGAGGTCCGAACTTTATATTACCTAACCATGTTTTGCGACCAACTGCGACGCTGAAACTTGGTATGGTTGATCATGACAAGGCTGTAAAGTTAGCATATCCAACAAAACTGGCATTTGTCCCTTCATTTAGCTTAAGTTTTTGGTGGCGATTTTCAAAGTGATTTGCTGGCCACATGGGGTGACTTTGCCACCATGCTACCAATGCAAAAATGAAATACTTATCCGATGCAATACAAAATAATTTTTTACCGTAGCATCATTTTGATCTCCAGTGTTTTTTTTTTAAGTAAAAGTTTATGTGTTGAAACTTAACACAGGAATGCACAGTGGGAGTGTAGAAAGGCAAAAATTATCAAAATGAAAAATGGATGAAGCTGGGCCCAACTTTTCAACACAGCCACGATCATCTACAACTCCTGAGTTTGCCAGTAAGACTGGCTGAAGAAATCTGTATCATTTTATAGATCAAACCGCTGATAATAAGGGTGCCAGTAAGTTGCCGCAAGGACGGCCTAGGTATTTCTGTTCCTCTCAATGCCGCCGGAAGAAAGTGGCAAGTTCCTAAAGTACCGATACAATCACATTTTTGCTTATTTCTCTATTCTAAACCATTTTTTAGTTTCCATTTGCTATCAAATGTCTGTTATTTTCAAAAAATGTAATGTATTATAAAAGGTAATGTATCTCTCCTTTTTTGTACATCATTTAAGAGCAAAAAACCTCGAATTGCTTTATTTGCTATAATTAACAATTAAGGATGGTTACCCTTCTCCATACAATGGAACAAAATGCTTGAAAAACATTTGTTAGCGTTAAAAAAAAAACATTATTTGGCATAGTGGCAAAGTCAGCCCTTTTTTAGTTTAACTTTGCCACGACTCATTTTCTTTAAAGAAATATATTTTTGGGCAAGATATAAATACGATAATAGCAAAACTTAAAGAGCTAATCTTCATCCGTGTTTTGAACATAGTCATCCCAATAAGTTAACAAGTTTTAAGTATACAAGCGTCAAAAGTTGAAAACATGGCAAAGTCAACCCCCCCCCCCCGTTTGCGGTGCGTTTCTTTTTCTCGTTTAATGAAAGGTATTAATTTTGCCAACAAAGGAAGTAAATTTCACTCATGAGTGGGCTCAAATTTGGCGGTCAGCGTCGTTGGCACTGGTTCACGAGTATGGCCGGATGTGAGGTAGGGGAGAGTGGGGCACATTCGTGCATGGGGCACATTCGTTTTTTGCTGTTTATGGGAAGACGAGTGACTGCACGAGCTAAAGGTAAATTATGAAAATACGTCTATCATTGCCGCCCTTCGCTCAATGTAGAAGACAACACTGTACCTGCTGTCATGCTGGATAAAAACGCAAATTTGTAATATTCGTGCGCTTTCCAAACTTTTCTAATATCATCCATTTTCGTGATCATGACTCGGAAATGTGGGTTAACTTTTCAAAATTGAGAGCAAAGAAGCTCACTTTATTCACGGTTCTGCTGCAAACTAGTTTGTTGAAAAACTGTCATTTTTTCAATAAGAAATTTTGAAACATTTTACAAATAACGTTTTGGGGCAGGTTCGTGTACGCACTGCCTAGGGGCACATTCCTCCATATTTTTCGTTTTTGCGATTTATGACTTTATCTGTAGTAGTGACGCTCGCCTGACTCAGTCTCGGCTGCTTGCGACGTCGTGACAAGTAATTCACGTGTCCTTGGAGAGGTCACGGAGGCGGGTCGATGGCCGGCAGTTGGCACATTCTTGTTGGCCAGCCCATTCTTTCTACATATGTTGTGCAATGTATTCTTGTCGAAAGGAATCAAGTGAAAGGACCCCCTGCCAATTTCTGCTGATAAATTTTTGGCAATGCCCGGTGATTCCTCGAAATTTGCAGGGTGCACGGAAGTGCCCCACCCCTTGCACGAATGTGCCCCATAGGTGGGGCAGTTTCGTGCAAAAGTTCAGAGTTATTAAAAGTAATTTTTTTCTAATAGAAGCGGTAACTTTAGAGGATAACTTCTAAAGAGGAAAAATATCTGCAATAGTTCCTTTCCATACTGCAATCAACAATTTTGCCTTTGCACTAACCGACGAACAGATATATGGATTTATCCATTTTTTGCACGAATGTGCCCCACTCTCCCCTATACTCTTACTTATATGGAATATCAGCGTGGGTTGACATGATGCTCTCGTAGGGCTCAGCATTGGCTGGCACGAGACCCTCTTCGGCAGTGGCGGGTGGGCCCTATCAAATGAGCGTGGCGGCTCTACGACACTTCAGTACGACCTCGTGGGAAGGATTAGCGTAGGACCTCCGGGACCTGCGTAGAGCTTGCATGAGCTGGTATGTGATCTCAGATGCCTGTGTAATGTGTACACAGCGGCGGTCGCGGGGGGGGGGAGCATCAAGGCCATGGCCCCCGGGGCATTCCACGACAAATCGACAAGTGTTTGATACCACCCGAGCACTTTTGATTTTGACGACTTTATCGTTAGGGTTATCTTGTGTCCTTAAGACGACGGTGACGTCGGTAGCAGGGTATATAGAACAACGGGTACACCAACGACGCGGAAAGCGCCCATTTTACCTGGATGAGCTACATGGTAGGTGATATATTTTTTTTTTTGGAATATGGAAAAAATAGAGTATTCCATTCTGACGAGTAAATCCAAATTCATAAAGCAGTTACTTTTAAATCATATGTAGGGGAGTCCCGGGAGGTATGGGCCGGTTTTGTGAAAAGGCAATTTTCTTCCAGTGGGCAGTGGCTAGACCCGGTTTTACAATCTGTGTACGTGAAATTGCCTTTCGCCTGCAAAGTGTGCCTGATATTTGGCATCTGGGATCAACTATTTTGTCCCGAGATAACTTTCCATAAATCATGCGCTTTTTCGATCCATCAAAATACATCGGGAGGTATGGGCCATGGCCCGGGAGGTATGGGCCGGTGTCATGTTTCATATTCTTTTCTCGACAATGAGAACAATACTCGTAGCTGGTATCCGCCCTGATCTCTCTTAGAGCCCAGGAACTGCATAAGCGGCCAATAGCAGGTCACTTGGGCACACATGTATTTTGGTAAACTCAATCATGCTCCATGAAATAAGACAAATAATATCTTCTGTTCGAATGAAATTTGTAGTTAAATTTTGGACCTTGCGCGACAAAAATAAAATTCATTGAAGAGGACATTCAATAAAAGCATCATTTTATTGTTTTAGGATCAACGGGGGTGGGTGGCCCGAGCCTCCCGCTTAGGACACCAGAATGTGCGTAGCATCTCAGCTCATAATCTTGCAAAAAAGCTTCAAATTGTCTATCCAGTCTTAATTTGCATCCTTTAAACTATATGTTAGCAATGGTCTGACATCATAAAACGAACCTGCTTCAAATTTATCACGAATTTTCTGTATGTACCGTATTTTACTCGGTGAGGGCAAAAACGCTTTATCACCGCTCATTGCCAAAGAAGACTGAGGAAGATTTTGGAAATCACGTGGTTTGTATAACGGAATGGCTGCTACCAGTTTACGCGGTCAAATGTGTAAAAATACGCAACACTTCTTCAAAACTGCGATGGCCCATACCTCCAGGGGGCCCATACCTCCCGGGTCTCCCCTACCAGAAATAACCTACTAACCATAGTAAAAAAATGAAAGTCGAAAGAATTGTCTATTGAATGAAGTTGAATTAATTAAAATGTGACAAGGGTATCCAAAGTTATGGCAAATCAAAAATATGACGGAATTCAATTTTTTTAATTCAGTACCCTATAACTTTACAATTCCGGGTAGAAATGCACAAAAACACTCATATTAATTGTTAGGAGGGATAGGTGAATCCGTCTACCAAGTTAACTTTACACAAATCGTCGGTGGTAAGGTGCAAATCAGCCCAATTTTGTTCGATTTGACGTGGAACGCCCCAATATCATTTAGATATAGCGGTAAAGGAGCTGATTGTTTAGTTTGGTTAGGCACTTTTGGTCGATTTCAGAGCAGAAGGATGACAGGAATTGGGGGGAGACATGGGTCTGGGCGGGAGTCCTGGACCTGGTGCGCCGCGCTGGAGCCGAGCCCATCACGTGGGTTGGATTGCCCTGACACATAGATAGCCCTGGGCGGTGTTTCACGGCCCAGCGCTGCAGCACGCTGCGCTGTGCTGCTTCATTGTTTCGGCGGTTGATAAGAATTCGGCTAGACGCTCCAGCGTTGCGAGATCCCGCGTCTGTTGATGTTTCCTTGGAAATTGGAAACCCAATGCATCGCTGCGCACAACGCACCCTATCCAAGCAAAATCTTACCATCGATGACCTCTGGTGACATGACCTCTGACCCGATTTAAAATTTGCCGAAGTATTTTTGTTAGTAATTTTGACGCTTTTTCGAACGTCAATTACCTGCCCAAAGCTGAGTTATAAGCAGATGTTCAATCCCTTTCCCCTCCAACAGGGCGTGAGAATCAAGGCAGTCCAGTGGGACACAGGCTAACACAGTGACTATCTCATAAATCATTGTAACCATTAACATCTACTGCCCTTCTTCAACACCGGTTTCGTTGCGGTGAGCGGTGGCCGTCCCGCTTGGATTCTACAGCTGGCTGGCGGAAAGCGTTACCGACCGCCCGTCCACCGCCCGCGGGCCGGACCGAACGGTCTCGCTGACCCCACCTGACCTGAGCCCGGCGCGATATGGGACAGGCATACGGGGGTTCGGCTCAGAGGTAGTGCCCACTGGTGGTGGGGACTTTTTTAATAGACCTACTGTACTGCGTTATTGACTATCACGGATGAAATTCTCAAGGGAATGGACAATTCAGAAATTACTCTTTTGACCTTAATTGATCTCAGTCGCTGCTATGATGTCGTAAGTCATGATTGCTTTTAGCAAAAATTTAAACTTTGTCAAATATCCACAGGTTGGTTTCGTAGTTACCTTGATGGACATATACGAGTACAACGTGAGAAAATCGGAGAAACCTCTCTGACACCTCGCCAATCACTATCGGCACCTTTCAAGGTACATGTCTCTCTAACGACATTTCCTGTCACATGCCGACCGAAATGAGCGGATTCAAAATCACTACACTTATATACGCAGACGACACCCCAGTAGCAATCACGGGACATAGAGGATTATTCATGGCTCCGAGTGGAGGTAAAGATATCCGATCTTCCACGAGTGAGCCATGAGGAATCCTTTATCTTTCTATGTTGAGGTTTATTCTTAATTAATAAAATACATTATTTATATCAAATATATTAATTTATATTTAAATCTAATCGCAACTACAGACTATTTACTATCAGATTTCTAGGTCCTGGATTGTGGAATAGCATTGTTGCACCTCTTTTCACAACAATTAATCATATTCCATCTTCAAAACAAATAATAAAGAAGGTGATACGCAGACACTTTGTTGATTCATACAACACTTAAGATAAATATGAACAATTAATGAACAAAATCAAAACAATAATCAAATCAAATATAACGATCAAAACAATAATAAGAATAATCAACCTCATAGCGACAAACATTATACCTACCTATATATTGTGTATAGCTATACTGTTCGTATATCGTTAGGGGTTTGTATAAATATGTGCTATTTCCACGTTGTACTGTGCGTTGGAAATAGTACATATTACCCACTTTGGTTTGTGGGATGCATATGTGTCGTATGTGTATGTATGTGTGTATATTTCGCATACATAATGCATATGCATATATGTACGCATGTGCATGTCATACATGTACACAACATAACGATTCGTGTATACCTATTTTAACCCTCGCCCTGGCAGGGCATTTTTCATAACACGGCCTGGCAGGGGGGGGGTCGATGCGACCCCCCCCCCCTCGCGATTGGCTCCTATGGCACCTAGAAACACCAAATTTGGTAGGTAGGTGGGCCCCCTGGAGTTCTCGCCCCTGTGCAAATTTGGTTGCTCTAGGTCAATATTTAGGGGGGTTTTGGGGGGTGTAAATGTAAAAATTTCGCTAAAAACAGGTCAAAAGTTTTTCGCTTATAACTTTTGATCTAATTAAGATAAAGAAAAAAGAAAAGCACCAGTGAACTCAGCACGTCAAGGCGCGTCGAATGATATACTTTTTAGCTTGCTTAAATGTACTTAAAGTTTTTCTTAAATTTTAAGTAAACTTAAATTTATAAATTAAGTTCAAGTTAACCAAATTGCATCATATCGCATATCATTCGATTCGGCTGATCACCAGGAACACAATGATACCATTTTTTAAGCTCTAGCGTCACTATGTGCCAAGTTATTGGCAAAAACGTCATTTGACCTCAGTTGACCTCATTTGACCTGACCCATGGATAAGTACACCAAACCAAGAAGCACCAAGTGACCTGCTGCTAAGTACTGTGGTTTCAAAGCACAAAAGTGATGGAACGAAGCGGATATCTCCAGTATTTTCCGAATTTAGTATTTTCCCATAGGCTTAACATTACGACGTAATGACCTCTAACTGACCTCAGGTCAGTGACCTCAAAAAACCCGAACTATATGTTATACAACTCGGTGAACTT
Organism: Amphibalanus amphitrite; assembly: GCF_019059575.1. Classification (NCBI taxonomy): domain Eukaryota; kingdom Metazoa; phylum Arthropoda; class Thecostraca; order Balanomorpha; family Balanidae; genus Amphibalanus; species Amphibalanus amphitrite. The sequence continues at coordinate 1,454,125 of NW_024881509.1, read as the reverse complement.
AGCACATCCTGAAAGTTTGAAGGAAATCAGTCCAAAACTGTGAGTTGGACAGGTGCAAAAAGAAAATTGAAATTTGACCATGACCTTGTACCGGTTTTTCTGACCTGGTGACCTGACCCAAGGTCACCCGGACCTGAAATTTTCAGGTCATATGTAAAAAGGTTGCCCCATAAGCTGTGCCAAATTTGGCGGCGCTGCGCGCCGCCGTTTTTACGCTATCTTCGAAAAACCTTAGGGGGGGGGGGGTCGCATCGACCCCCCCCCCTGCCAGGGCGAGGGTTAACCCTCGCCGGCCGAGGGGGGGGGGGCGGGTGCCGCCCCCCCATAGGGTTTTTTCGCGATAGCTCCGAACACGCTGGCGATAGAGAGCTGAAACTTGGCATACCTGACCTTTGATCCAAGCCGGATCTTTTGACACCAACCGCATTTTTGGGTCAGGTCAGGTCACTGACCTATGACGTCATAAGTGAACCTCTGCACGGTCTTCAGATGTCGCAACTTCGCAACGCCCTCACTGCAGAGGAGATGTCACAGGGAAATGAAACTTGCAGGATCTAGTATCCATTATGAGTCCCACAACTTGTATATCTTGGATTTTTCCTAAAGGTCATATGAGGTCAGGTCATTTTCGTGACCTCACCATTATAAGTCAATGGGGAAAAATGAAAACTGCTATTCTGGCGCCGGGAACGATCTCCAACTACCTCAAGCACACAGAATCGTGATTTGATGCACTCCTTGCAAGGTTAGATGCGTCACTTTTGCAATGTTGACCTTGCGTGACGTCATTTATGACGTCATCAAGGTCATATTAGTTTTTCGTCAATAACTCTTGATCAAATTGAGCTAGCGAGTCGGGAAAGCCACCAATGGACTCAGGAAGACCTGCCGAATCGAATGATATGCAACATGACCTCTTTCGACCAACTTCGTGACCTGGGGGTGCTGACCTGACCTTGACCTGAGGTCAACACCCTAAGTTGACCTGACCCGGACAAAAAGTATATCATTCGACGCGCCTGAGGAGACGAACACGATGCTGCCAAAATCGGCGCTCTGCGGCCGTTTTTGCGAAGTTATTCACCAAAAACTGAACCGTACCTTGGGGCACTTGACCTGACCTCAGAGGTCACCGGTTGACCTAGGACCTTAAAATCGGGTACCAATCTCTGCGTCTCGTAACGGCGCACACGCTCGTTTTTTCCGCGACGCGCTAGCTCCACCAAGGGCGAAACGGCGAGGGGGGGGGTCGTACCCGCCCCCCCCCCCCTCGGCCGGCGCGTATGTAGAAAACCAATAGGTCCGGCGAGGGTTAAATACCAACTACAATAAATCCTTGTGTGCCACCCTTCTCAATCATTGTCTATTTCAATTTGCATATTTACCTTATGGTATCTACATGCATTACCTACACTGACATTTATACAACTTATTGTACCAATTCTCATAATACTCTAGTCCGTGCTGTTTCCTGAGGTTCTGTCCGGCAACAAGCCTAGCTTAGCCGGACGGAGCCAAGGGTTTCGGCAATAAAAACGACCTTGCAAGAACATGACCAGGCATGCTTTTCCCCACCTGAGTATGAATGCGTATTGCGTTAATTACTAGCACTGGTAAAAATGATAGTTGCTTGTGTTGGTATAGTGGGCAGTCATTTTGCTTCACTCGGCAATGACTACTTTCCTCCTTTTTGGCGTACTTACTAACATTTTTTAGTAGTATTGCATGCGTTATATTCTATTTATCTTTTCCACTTCTTAGCAGGGAGTGCCGCGACTTGATCAATTTATTATGTTACCTGGTGTTAAAGTGCGGTCTCTGTGCGTCGCCGGGACTGTGGGAGGGGGCACTCCTGGTTACCTGATCATGGGTAACGGACTATCTTAGAAAAAAAATGTATTCATATATGTAAAAATAGATTCAGAGTAGCTTGTTCTTATTTGATAAGTTTCATCCATAAACAATGTTGTTCGGTTATTAACCCTCGCATGTGTGCGGCGTTTGCCAGCTTCTAATGTGTAGGGGGGGGGGTCGGTTGGACCCCCCCTTGCCGTTTGGCCCCTGATCGAGCTAGAGCTTCGCGGAAAAAACGAGCGTGTTGCCCGTGACAAGAGGAAGCCGATGATACCCAATTTTAAGGTCCTAGGTCATTGGTTGACCTTCCAGGTCAGGTCAATGACCCAAAGTCGGGAAAATCGGGACCTGTTAGAATGTCGTAAAGTGTGGCTGCTAAGGGGTTTTTCGGGGTGCTGATCACGAATATCGTGTTAGTTTTGATCACAGATGATGTCTTGAAGCATTTAGACCAGGTCGGGTCAGGTCAGGTCAGGTCAACCAGTAGGCGTCGTGACGGGTATTCGTAGTACGTGTCAACCGCCTCTGACAGCTTCGTAACATGTTACGAAGTCACCAAAACTACTTCGTAAATGTTCAAATGGTTGCTAAATTCGAATTCAGCTCCAAAAACTAGCCTAGAAACATGTAAAACTCGAAAAAGTGACCCGAGGTCACCCGAGGTCACCAAAGGTCAATGACCTGACCTGACCTTCAGGTGACCTTGACACACACGGGAGTAACATCAAATCACATGTTTGAACGTTTGAAACCACGAAAAGCTTGCAAACACGCGGCTAGTGCGAGCCGACATACGCGAAATCGCGATTCCGGCCAAACATGGTCTCGGAAAAGAGGTCACAGGTCAAAGGTCATTTGGGTCAGGGTCATGAAATTTTCAGGGTAGGTGTAAAATTGATCAATGCGAGGGTACTGAAAGTTTCGTCGCGATCGGGCGCTTTTTACGCGAGTTATTCGCGAAAAACCATGGGGGGGTCCATCCGACCCCCCCCCCTACACATGCGAGGGTTAACCCATCATCACTTGAACTCTTGATTTTTCGCTATGAACCCTCGAGACCTTATCTTTGCATCTCAGAGGGATGCAGAGATAACAAATTCTTATCTTTGCATTTCAGAGGAGTGCGAGATAGAAATATCCCTGCATTGTAGACCCAATGGGAAATAAACCTCAACTAGAAAGATAACGAAATCGCCTATCAGAACAATCTAAATGCATGGAATATGTTTTGGACAGAATGGCTACCTGGTTTCTTCAACACGGTATGAAAGTAAATGCATCCAAGACTGAACTAATCATCTGCGCACTGCGGTGATCGTAAGCAACTGTCGCGAATTGATATGATGCCTGCAATATCTGTCATGGGCGAGTGTATGAAAACCAGCTCGCATCTTAAAAATCTAGGTGTTGTCATGGATCAGAATCTATCTTGGAGTCATCACGTAAAGTTAATCTCACAGCGATGCTTTGGGCACTTTCGTTGGGTTATTCCATGCTAGACATGTGTTGCCTCATGATGTGATGCATAAGTTCGTAGATGCGTTAGTTATTTCACACGTCAGGCATTGTGTTCAAGTGTATGGAAGCTGTAACGGTGAGCTACTGGATCAGATTCAAAAGATATTCAACTTTGCGGCCAGACTGCTTTCAAATAGGCGTAAATATAACCACATTACTGACGTACTTCGAGATTTCAAATGGTTAGATTAATGGGACTTTATCGCTTACTTTGATCTTTGTATGTTGCATCAAGTCATCGCGACCGATTTTTCCATCATCTCTGTCATCCCATTATCGATTTAATCATCAGACTATTGATCAAGTGACGCGGCAATCAAGCCATCTGTATCTTGAGCGCCCCAGGAACAATAATGTAAAAAGATCATTTGCTTATAGTTCTGGCCATTTATTTAATGATTACCATGACGGGCTGTGTGATATGAATGTTACCACACATACTTTCAAAAAGCGCGCCAGGGAAGTAGCTTCGTCAATGTATCCGTTCTTGACGTTATGATCGTATTATGCATTTTAAGTGTTGTATTTTTACCATGTATGGCCATTTACACCTTTGTTTTACATATGTCATGTTTTCTAGTGTATGGCAATGACCTAAGAATAGCCCTTCAGTGTGGATTGGTCAGCTTACATGAATACAAGTTTCAAGCGTTCAAACATGTGATATGATGTTGCTCCCATGCATTAGAGTGGGTGTCAAGGTCACCTGAAGGTCTGAAGGTCTTACTACTACAGTGTAGTAAACTGGGGACAACCACACTGTCAGTGGGGACATGAGACACTCAGTGGAGACAACCACACTGTCAGTGGAGACATGGGATACTATCAGTGGGGACAACCGATTGGAGTCGTCCGTCGCCTGGGGCCGGGTACTGTCTGCTTTTTTGGCTCGGCGGGTTTCGGGCGGGGTCGACGCTTTCTGATACTTTGGTTTGGTCATGTGTTCTTTGTTTAACTTAATTGGAGAGGCGCCTTTGATTTAAGCTTTTTGCTTTTGCGCCAATCCTCTATTGTTTTGTTCGTTGTTCTTGTTTACATATGGAAAAAATACAATGAACTGAACTGAACTGAACTGAACCACAGCTGTAGTAGTAAGCTGTCAAAGGCGGTTGACAGTTGACACCTACTACGAATATCCCCTAAGCGGGACCCCCACTGGTTGACCTGACTCCTGACCTGACCCGACCTGGCCTGAATGCATGAAGGCAACAGCTGTGATCAAAACTAACATAATATTCGTGATCAGCACCCCGAAAAAAACCACAGCAGTCACACTTTACGACGGTCTAACAGGCGTCGATTTCCCCCACTTTTGGGTCAATGACCTGACCTCAGAGGTCACCATTTGACCTATGAACTTACAACCAAATACCGTTGGTTTTGTCTAGACTTACACGATGGTTTTTTTCCGCGATGCTTTAGCTCAATTAGGGGCCAAACGCGAGGGTGGTCAATGGTCATACCAATACCCCTTTATGCCGTCGAAGGACGCAAAATGGCCAGTGCCAGCGAGGGTTAAGGCCCAAAGTCATCTAGTTATGCTTGGAGATGATAACTAGAACGACGGCACCGAGCTCTGGGCCGTGATGGACACGGCCCAGAGCCCCCCCCCCCCCCCCACTGACCTGCGCGTGCACCGAGCTGTGCGCCGTTACTGAGACGCTGAACAGCGGCCGGTGGTTGTCCACCCACTTGACGCCAGGAAGGTTGATGTCGGGCGTGATGTACGGGTAATTGGAGGGCGGTGGCTCCAGCAGCACGGGCAAACAGGCCTCTGTGGTATTTAGACGGCCCTCGCGAAGCACCGGCAACCACTGGCGGCACGGTACATTGTCAGTGGGGACACGGCATACTGTCAGTGGCAGGGCTGCGGAGTCGGAGTCGGAGTCGGTCGGAGTCGACAGTTGTGACCGGAGTCGGAGTCGGAGTCGATTTTAGAAACCCGAGCCGGAGTCGGAGTCGGAGTCACCGAAAATCTGTCGACTCCGCAGCCCTGCTAGGTCTGCGGAGTCGGAGTCGGGAGTCGGAGTCGGTCGGAGTCGACAATTCTGCCCGGAGTCGGAGTCGGAGTCGGAGCTGGTTTTTGAAAGCCGGAGTCGGAGTCGGAGTCGGAGTCGCCGAAAATCCATCGACTCCGCAGCCCTGGTCAGTGGGGACAACCACACTGCCAGTGGGAAGTCACGGTACATTGTCAGTGGGGATAACCACACTGTTGAGTGTCAGAGGGGACAACCACACTGGCTGGAGGAATCCAGAGCGTCGTAAGCCTCGTCGTAGCTGCGACGTGTCGCAAGTTGTGTAGTAACTCGTTTTTGGAGGGATCAATCGATGAGTAGCGTTACTTAAGTAATAGAGGCTGTCGCAAGTTGCCTGATTTGCGACACAACTTACGAATTTGAAATAGCAGTCGTAAGTTGTGTCGCAAGTTGACCTTGCTTTGAGGAAGAGATCGCAGGTCATAGGTCATTCGGGTCATGGTCACGAAATTTACATGGTAGGTGTAAAATTGTTGAAACTGTTGAGATTCTGAAAATTTGGTTACAATCCCCTGACGCTAACGCGAGTTATAGAGCTTGAACCAACGGGTCGTCAATGGGGCCTCAATCAACGCCAGCGAGTGTTAATAATGGTGCATAATATGTTACATTCACATTCATTGGGGTATTCAGGAATATGAAGTAGCCTAACACCCATTCTAGCAACTATTGGCGAATCCAGAAAGACGGTCTTGGACAGGCCTAAAGCTGAGAGGGCCTTAGATCAGTCAATGAAATCATATTGCTGAGCGTATAGGAAGGCCTTAAATTAATTATCATTCATTTGTTTTAAACAAAAACAAATGAATAATAATTAATTTAAGGCCTTCCTATACGCTCAGCAACACTTCTCAATTTATATACTTAATGAAATGATATGTTGTATTTGCTTTTGGCCACTTCCTTGCTTTCTGCCTGAATCCGCTAACAAATCGGCCCCTGACCCTTCGACCGCGGGTACGGAAACGGAAACACGGGCATTACACGGAAACAGTCACATTAAGACGGCGACAGTGCTACAGTGACGCGGCAACAGTGCTACAGTGGCACAGAATTAGTGTGGCACAGTGAGACGTTGACAGTACCACCAGTGACAGGGAAACAGTGCCACCACTGTCAGCACGGTACCAGCGTAGCACAGTGAGGCCGTGAGTGGACGCACCGTGTAGCCGATTGGCGTGGACGCGCTGCTGGGCTCCGCCTTGCGCTGCTGACAGCTCACGTGAAAGAAAGTGAACAACAGGTGGTGAGCATCAGTCAGCGTAGCCGGCAGTTTGATCTTGATCTCATCGTAAAAGTCTGGGTTCCTGGGAATGACAGAGACCAGAGTCCAGAGACGAGGAAGCATTTATCCTTGTACAAGATAGTAGCATCACCACTCTCCATTCTTCATGCCTGATATCTTTCCAGAAAGTTAGAAACTTAGGAAATACTGTGCGATTTTTGAGTTAACTAATGCACAGGCACGAGTAAAAATCCACCTTCCCCCTACACACAGAGATTTTTCAAGTTTTGTGTCAAAAATAACACCGCGCAACATCGCCAAATTAGTGAAAACTTCTGGATTTTCATTGAGCACGTACTGAGATCTTGAACAATGAACCTCAAATAATAAAAGGTTACCAGGTTACGTTAAGTGACCTCACCTCATCCGCAAATTTGCGAAGCTTTGCATATTGTGGTAGACTAGTCATTAATATGCTTTGGCCGGTATGCATGATTACGTTACTCGTGTAATTGTCCGCGCTGGAAACAGGTGCATCAAAAGGCATCCAATGGCACCTCCAAAGAGCACACCCGGCTGGAATGGGTCTGTGCGTGCCGAGTATGTAGCGTCTCGCGGTGCCTTTCTTAATTGGCGTGCCGGTGGCTCTCCCAGGACAGGTGCTCTCTTTTCCCGAATGTCACTGGCACGTTCATCGTTTAAATACGCCCTACGTCGCTGCAAAAGGGAACGTGAGGTCTTGCTGGCCAATCAATTGAGTGAGGCTCTTTCCTAACAGCCAGATAATCGTTTCTGGGTTCTTGTCAGGAGGCACCTCGGTGGTGGCAGCCCCGTGGTGTCTGCTGGCGCGCCGGCGGGCCGTGCGGCCTCTCAAAATCACTACTTTTGCAAAACAGCTTGAATAATGAACACCCTTGACTTTTCACGTGGCACGTGCCACGACGGTCACTGAGATGTATCAAAAGTAGTCAATTACGGGGTAGAAGGGATGAGGCTACTCAGCAAAAAAAAAAAAAAAGACCGCAGCCAATCGGTCCAGCGGTCCCTGAGATATAAGCCTCTCAAAAGCGTTACAGGCCGGGCCGGGCCAGGCCGCTCATACTGAGATTTTTCCGTTATATTGAAAAGACTTCGCTTCGCTTGCTGCGCTCGCTCGTAATTAGCCCTATGGCATTGGGCGTCGCATGGAAAGAATGGAACCAAAAGTTGCCAGTGCCCTCCCCCCCCCCCCCCCCCTTAACTGAAGGTGTTCCGCCGCCACTGCTGCTGCCCGCTTCAGTCCCTGTTTCCAAACTGGTCTCTGAAGTAATTGCACTCATTACGCGGTCTGTTAAGTTACCTTACCTATGAAGGTCTACCTCATCTCTATGTAACCTATAAGTAATGTCAAAGCTAAGAGATGATGTTTTTTCGTACTCCAGCGTAGATGGATAGCCATACGGCTTCCACGGTTGACAGTGATGACATCAGTCATCTTTTGCAAGCTCGTTAAAGCTTTGGGCTGTACGGGGATTCGAACCCCGGGCCTTTGGATAAGCGCTCCAATGCTCTACCTCTGAGCTATACAGACCAAGTACTTTAACGAGCTTTCTGCCAAGTTTTATGCGGATCATTCTTAGGTGTTGTTTTTATCCGCTGGGACTGAGAGCGTGAGAAGATGTTTTTTCGTACTCCAGCGTAGATGGGTAGCCATACGGCTTCCACGGTTGGCAAAAGATGACTGATGTCATCACTGTCAACCGTGGAAGCCGTATGGCTACCCATCTACGCTGGAGTACGAAAAAACATCATCTCACGCTCTCAGTCCCAGCGGATAAAAACAACACCTAAGAATAATGTCAAAGCTAGTTAAGTTAATTCTGAATATCCGGGCCCAGAGAACCATCACTTTGTATCTGCAGCATTAACAATAGAAGTGCGAGACTCACTCATCAAACAATAAACGTAACTCTTATGGAAAACTGTTCATATTTCTTTCAGGCACACGACAATGAAAAGACCGATGTGCCAAAAAAATCAACGACCCCAACCCCCACCATTTTACTCTAAAAATCAGTGGCGCAGCCAGGGGAGGGTGTGAAAGGGGTGAGATCTCACCCAGTCTATTATCCTAGGGGCCCACCGTCGATTCAAACTGTAGCGTTATGCAGCCTGACAATTTTTTATCATAATGTCAAGGTCCGTCATAGGACTGAAAAACAGTTTTCAGGCCTGATAGCCCCCCCCCTTAGGATTTATAGTCCCATTATATGATTTAAGAGGGTAGAGCCAAGGCCCGATTGAGCTAATCCAAGGCCTACCTACATAGGAAGGCCCGTTCCATGGCATGAGAGGGCCATTTCAGGTCTGTGAGGGCCCATTCCAGGCCTGAAGGGGCCCATTTGAAGCTTGAGAGGGTCCATTTCAGGCCCTAGAGGGCCCGTTCGAGGCCAGAGAGGGCCCATCTGAGGCCTGAGAGGGGCCCATTTCAGGCATAAGAGGCACCATTTCAGACCTGATATGGCCAAGTTAAGGCATCAGGGGGCCCTTTTTCGACATGATAGGGACCATTTCCGGGCTCATAGGGCCCATTTCAGGTCTGAGAGGGCCCATTTCAGGCCCTAGAGGACCTATTTGAGGCCTGAGAGGGTCCACTTTAGGCCTGAGAGGGGCCCATTTCAGGTCTGAGAGGGCCCAGTTCAGACCTGAGAAGGCTCATCCCAGGAATGAAAGGATCATCCTATGTGTGGGAGGGCCCGTACTCCGTGCCTGGTCTGGGTCTGAGAGGGCCTATCTCAATCCTGATTGAGCCGATATCATGCCTGATATAGGTCAACTCACCACATGTATATTGATGGCCTATAGTCTGTTCCATATCAAGCTTGCAGTCGGAGTTTCTTCGGCAGATCGCTCCTCCGCTCAAGAATTTGTGTCTTAAAATGCAAGAGCTGTATATACAGAAATCACGCACTGCCTTCAGCAGGGCACTTCGGCTGCAAACTTGAAACGGAACAGAGTATAGTCCATGTCTAATGGACCCATCTCAAGACTCAGATATATTATGCTTGAGGAAGCCTACCCCTGAAGTGAGGGGGCCCATAGAGGTTTTTGAGGCTCATGGAGGTCCCGCAGGACGATATGTCAGCCTCCGAGAAAGTCATGCAGGGCCCTTAACCCGCGCCCCGCTGGGCTATTCAGCCATACGCGCCCTGCTGGGGGGGGGGGGCAGATTCTGCCCCCCCGTTCTAACTTCCGAACCGATGGTCGTAGAAAGACGGGGAAAACGGCAATCGAAAGCTCTCAACAAGGCGGATCTTAAGAGCCCACATTTTTTTGCTTAAGTAGGTCAGAGGTCAGGTTAAGGGTACAAAATGCAAGTTTCTACAGTATCGGCCTTGCACCATAGTTGCCGAAGAATGGACTGAGACTAATTGCCCAAAAGGTGTTCTTAGGCTACCAAAACAATATTCGTTGCATACAATATCATTCAAAGGTCAAGGTCAAGGTCAAGGTCAGGTCAGGCCAGATCAGGTCACCAAAAACGAAATATAGAAAAGGGCATGTGCAACACATGTTTTATGGGTCATTTTATTCATAGAATTCAATAGGCACACTCAATAAGTGATATGGACCACATCTGGATGAATTTCAGGTCGAGGTCAGGTCAAGGTCAGGTCAAAAGAGGTTAAATTTTGAAGTTGGTTGTTAAGGCCGAAAAAGGCGTCTATCTGATGCAGTTTTTCACGGCGAATCGAATGGTGCCGTTTAAGTTTCCGTACGAGATCTAGAACTTCCAAAAAATTCATTTTTCAAAAAATTTGTGTGTCGTGACGTCATAAATTTTCTAATAACTCCCACATTTTTTAACCGATTCTTCTAAAAATTGGTATGTAGGTGCACATAGACCACTTCTCTGACATATATTCCGTTCTTTATACACTAAAATTTTGGATTTTATAATTATTTTCCCAAAAGTCAGTTTTTTGAAAAAAGTTTGGGCCAAAATCCAACATTTTCAAAAAACTGAGATAACCATTTGATAGACAAAGTAAAATCACGTATAACCTTTTTTTGTTACGTCTTGATTCCTTTAAAAATGAAGATGTTAGCGGCGCTTGAAATTTTGCCGTTTTTGAGGCGAAAATGGCGAACATGGCGTCACTAAAACGTCATTTTCTAAAAAAAAAAACTTCCGACGGATTTCGCTCAAATTTTCAGGGAACGTGTCAAATTGGTGTATGATAAGGTACTGAAAGTTTGACGTCGCTGGCGTAACGCGTTTAGAAGTTATCGGCGAAAAACGGTAGGGAGGCAGATTCTGCTCCCCCCCCCCCCCCCCAGCGGGGCGCGGGTTAAGACGCCAAGCCGATATCTGAAAGCTCCTCTTCTCTTCAGGCCTGTGCCTGCCTCACCGCCCGGCACCACCTCGACGTCTAGGGGTTTGACGCCTAGGTATTCATCAGGACACCACACCGCGCCGGTCCATGATGGCTCCAAACTGACACCTGAGGCTCCTGCACCGGCTTTTGAGGGGCCCACCGGCCTCTGATAGCCGCCACGAAGGTCTCAAAAGACCATGTCGATTGTCGATATCTAAACCCCCAAGTCTTGGAAGGCCTGTACTCTATGCAGACTCTTGAGGGCTTTACGTGGGCTTGTAAATGCCCCAAACTGGTCCTAGCCCAGCTCGACCGCGCCCCGCGGAGCAGGGCCCCAGGCTTTCCAGTTTTATACCCCTGAGGGGTATTTGAATATTCCCTTCTAACCTGACTCCAGGGTCACGTGGCGACAAGCGCGGCGGTAGGCGGCTTTCTAAAGAGCGTTGAAAATCATGGAGAAATTACTTTAGTCATGTTGCAGTTCAGACCAAAGCCCACGTCGTCATGTTCATCGAAGGAAAAGTTTCGCCTACTTCGACACTCGAGGACATATAAAGCTATAGCCCGCTGAAAGTGGGTTCGATAGCTTTCTAACGCGCGCAATCAGCCAGGGGGCAATCAGCGTATCGGCCAAACCCGATCATCTAACAAAAATATAAGAAGGCTAGAAAGACGAGAAAAAGCAGCCGATAGCTGTAGGATGCTTCAGAATCGTAGAGGTCAGTTTTCGATTAGGTCATCGTTGAGGTCATTGAAGATAAAATAATGATAAAATTATGATAAACACAAAGACAAGATTACGACGAAAAAAAATATTGTTTTTATATTTTTCACAAATAACCGTATAACTCGTGAACCAAAGAGTTAGAGCTTCGTGGAACAACTCATTCGATAGGCCTTTCAAAACGCTTTCGCTTTTAAGCTTTGACCTCAATGACTCATGTCAAGGATTTCGCAACAGAGCAGAGGGCAAAACCATCTAAATAGCAAACGGAGTGTAATCGCCACGCCGATTGTGGATTGCTCTTGATCGTCAATACATACATACTTATGCATACAATAGTCGCATTTTACCAAACTAATTTGGCTAAGAATTTTTGCAAGGACTTTGGTGAGAAAAACTATGAGACATTTACATTTTACTTTGTCATCATTTTCTCGTTAACATGCATCGAATGAGCTACCTATAATTTCACATAAAAGTTCAACTTCAAAATGTGACTGCAGATCAAGGTCATGCCCTTGTTTGAAAAGTTCATGATGGCAATCAACCGATCCGTATTAGAGGTGGCAAAATGTGGACCCGAGGACCCGGTCTAAAGAACCAGTCTGGACTCATATGGGTCCAGACAGGTTCCTAGGAATTTTCTGACGGGTCCAACTGGGTCCTACCATAAACAATACATCTTGCACACTACACATTATTGCAAAATATGAAGTGGATGAAGTGAATGTTTCTTTACACACAGTAGCTCATGAGTATTCCCAGTGGAAAAAAAGGTTGTTTTACATTATGCCATGATACCTACAAGTAAAACAACCTGCGGTTATTTGTATTAATTGACTTTTGGGGAACGGGTCCAAATGGTTCCGATTCCAACTTAGACCGGGTCCAACTGGTTCCAAAATGTCCAGTCGGGTCTGGTTCGAGTCTGGTTCCCAAAATTTTCATCTTTTGCCACCTCTAATCCGTATGAATGACCTTAGCACCTTCAAGACAATGTCATTACTTTACCTCGTCTACTATATCAAAAGTAAGAGTCGAAAAACTGATGTTGAGCTTTTTCAAAAGTTTCTGACCTAGCCCGACCCTTTTGGTGGCCGCTGGCCATCAATTGCACGCTGTCCATCAAATTTGTGCAGAATGGTCGCGTTTCTGTAAATATGCTGTTATTTTTGACGTGCCTCTTCAGATCAAGAGATATTTGTCCTTTTCCCCGATTTGGCTGGTAATGATGAGGACAAATGTTCTCGTGATGGTTTCAGGATCAATAGAAATCTGATAATATGACATAAAATTGCTTTATCCATTTTCAAACGTTTCAACTTTATTCAAAGTCATCTTCAGTGTTAAGATAGACAAGTACACAATTACATGCTGACATAAATATACAAGCAGTCGATGCAGGGTATCAGTCGATGCACATCACACACTTCACAAAAACAAGACATAAAACATCATTCGTGTTGGTTCGGTCGTCTTCCTACAGAACGATACTTAGTTTAAACGCATAAAACGATACTGCGATACTGCGTTTAAAATGTCTGCATTTAAACGATACTGCGTTTAAACTAAGTATCGTTCTGTAGGAAGACGACCGAACCAACACGAATGATGTTTTATGTCTTGTTTTTGTGAAGTGTGTGATGTGCATCGACTGATACCCTGCATCGACTGCTTGTATATTTATGTCAGCATGTAATTGTGTACTTGTCTATCTTAACACTGAAGATGACTTTGAATAAAGTCGAAACGTTTGAAAATGGATAAAGCAATTTTATGTCATATTATCAGATTTCTATTGATGAGGACAAAGATCTGACCTGACCACAGATCAGAGTGTTAACAAGTTTAAAATGAAAAATTCATATTCAATGATTATTCAAATGGTTTTATGATTTTCCAAAAAAAACTCAGCATAACAGCGACCGTTTTCGTTGTTGGTAAGGGGCCCAATTTGGTTGATGGGGGCCCACTTTGCTGGGGGCTAGAGGTCTGCGCCGGCCAGCTGCAGCCCCACGGCTGTGGGCCGGGGCGGCTGCAAATATCTCCAAGAACACGGCTACGGCTATGGCCACGGCTGTGATATTTCAAGCTCAATCTTAAGTACTCAAATATAAAATTTTAAATCCTTAATCTTACATTCTGATAAGCAGTCTAGCCTGTAAAAATCATGCAAAGGATGCCCAGCAACATTGAAAGTGGTCAAGCCTTTGAAAACCTGCAATGGTTTTATCATTTGCCGTAGGGGAGTTTGCACTCTGGTACAGAATACTAATTATAGGTACCCATTGTTCCTTCATTATCATGAGCTTGACAGCTTCAGAAAATACACCATGTTGCATTGTCACATCCCTTTCAAATCAATCTCACCTGGTCATTAGGAGAGCACCTTACAGCTATTGAAGACAAACGTTCAATAATTCTTTCAGGTAATAAAAAAGAAATAACGCCTAAGTAAAGGCAGGTAAAAGCTTCATAAAATATCTAAAATAACTATTAGATGTATTTCTGGATTTTCGGCAAGTCCAATTACATAATATAAAACTGGCGCTTTTATGTTCTAACTGGTGTGTGAGTGAACGCTAACAGAAAATGCTGATCAACAAAGCCAATGGAATTAGAATATAAGGGAGCATAAACCTTACGTACGGTTACTTCACATGACGTTGAAACCCTTGAACACGATATTTCTTACGCGAGCCGTTGACTTTACTAATAAAATGACGTCTTTTTCTAAAAATGTCAAAATTTGATACTGAATCTTTGACAGCAAATTTTCAACTGTATAATCTTATTATAAAACATTTTTAATTTTTAATGGCGCTATTTGTAGAAACACAAAAATAATTGACACTTCTTTGATACTGACGTCATTAAAAACTCAAATAAAATTTTAGATTGAAAGAGGCAATTGTGGCTCGCACATCCTTGGTGATTTCAGCACAGATTGAAGGAAAATGAAAATCACCCCGTGTTCGATGACTCGGACGACGTAGAAACTTCGTCGTCCGAGAGACATCGAACGCGGGGTCAAATTGGAAAAATTAAAATAGATAAATGTTTTTCTTTCTTGGATGCTCACTAGTGTTTTGATGCCTTGCATATCAAATTAGTTTGAGACATGCTGAAAAGGCTGCTTCAAGCCTGGCATATCACACCCCAGAAAATATGCAAGGTAAGAAAGAAGCAAGAGTTTTGACTATCAGGACAATCACTGTTTGACAGTTCATCAACTTCAGTTTCATTTTCCATAACATTGATAATGATAAGTATCTGGGTCTGTTGTTCTGTGATCTGTCCCACAACCATGCTTCAGGATTTGGCATTAGATGTCTACACTGCTTCTATTCTGGTTCGTTGTTTATGTTTTCTGTTCATGTAGGTACCTAGTACCTACCCATCTTTCTTAACCCCTTGCAAGGACTTGTGTGGGCATGCTTCATGAGCTTGAGAATCTATAGCCCATTGCAATGTGCTTTTGGCTATATGTTTTAACTAAAAATAACTTATTATATACAATTTGGTTGCATTTCATTTAAAGTATCCACGGCCGGCTGAGGGCTGGCTGCCCACAGTTTGCCACGGTTGTGGGCGGCTGCGGCTGTGGGGCGGCTAGGCTGTGGAAAATTGCAGCCGTGCAGAACTCTACTGGGGGCCCATCGCGAACATCTCTCACCCCCGTCGCCAGAGTTCTGGCTGCGCCACTGCTAAAAATATACATTTGTCTCAATGTCTCCATGTCATACGCTTTGAGTGGTAGTTGATGGGAGTGTAGGCTTCGCTGACTGACTTTGAGTGGTAGCTGATGGCGGTGTAGGCCTCACTGACTGAGTGGTAGCTGATGGCGGTGTAGACCTCACTGACTTTGAGTGGTAGCTGATGGCGGTGTAGGCCTCACTGACGAGCTCCGGCATCGAGGAGCGGCCAAAGATGACCGGCAGCGCCGACTCCTTGCCCTCGCCGTTCAGAAACTGGACGCGCACAGTGATGTTGCGGGCCGAAATGCCTGTCGAACCAACAAGGCGGCACCCCGGTCAGTCGGCTCGGCGGCCAGCCAGCGCCGCCGGGCGCAATAGGCGCCTGTGATACTGTCACACCATGGATTAGGTATTCCTGGATGGGACACTCCGCCGATTTTCCGACCACGCACGACGGCGAGGGCGTAGGCGCCATTTAGCATTGTGTGCTATGGGCGGATCGTGTCTAATGGTTCCGTATGTGATAGTGATTAAATAAAGCCATAAAAATTATTAGAAAGGGATAAAAATATGATTACATGGTTTGAAATCGTGTCTTACGAGCTAAAGCTCACTAATTTCGCTCTCCATTACCGCGTTTTCGGCACGGACGCGGCGGCCGCAGGTGCACTTCGCGCCGATGTTTCGGCGCTCCGCCACCAGGGCGGCCGCTTGGTCGCCGGCGCTAGCGTTGGGGAATAGGGAGTGTCCTATCCAGGAATACTTCATCCATGTTCACACCTTAGAGCAAGCAACAAGTTCAAATCGACACTAAAAACATTACAAATGTGGGGCATTGAGACGTGCAAAAGAAGCCACGCCACAGCCACACGAGTATGTCTGGCCAGCCACACCTCCGCGCAAACAAAACAAAACAAAAGCCAATAGTGCGACTGCAATGAGCCGCCGAATTACGACCGGGATGCGCTGCGCTTACCAGGCTTGTTGGGATAGTTGACAAAGTTGACCGTCTTGGGCGAGACGAACAAGAGGTTTCTGTACAAGTAGTGCGGCTCGTACACTTCCTCAGGGGGGAACTCGAGCAGTTCTTTGCAGGGCCGCGCCTTGTCATCTGCCGAGGTGCCGGGGAGCGGTCAGCGGGCCGGCCGCGGCCCACAACGGGTCGGAACACTGCCAGCACGTGGCAGCCAGGTACACACAGCAAAGCAAGCCATACCAGGGGCACACGGACGGCAGAAAGGCCGAATTCAGTTAAGAAAACACAAAAAATAACATCACACTAGCGGCAAGTCCACAAAACATGAGTTTGAATGATGACTCAAGTGTCGTAGACATTTGGAGGTCGAAAGAAGCGTGTTGCCAGTGGGCGTGTTGAACGGTTGTGAGGACAGCGGCGAGCGGCGGGGCCCGAGCGCGCACACCACCCACCGGCTCCCAACTACATACACAAGTTGCAATGCAGATCCCCAGCCAGCAATTCGGTTGGGGAAAGTGCGGGGACAGTGTTGGGGAAAGCTTGGGGAGAACGTACAATTCCCCTATCGGATCGGGGAACGGTCCGTGTTCCCCATCCCTTCCCCGACTGTATTGGTAATATGTTCAAAAGACATGGGGAAATTACACCGATCCCCGTACGGGGAAAGAGCAGCATTCCCCAATCAAACCCCACTGTTGGGGTTCGGTCGGGTAAAAGATCAGATTCCCCGAACGGGGAAGGGTGCGTTATCCCCGACCCATTTTCAAGAACAGTTTGATTGGGGAAAAGTAGGGGAACTGTTGAAATTCCCCGCTCGGGATTTTACACTTAATCCCCAGACGAATCCCAACCGCCAGTAGGACGTTTTGAGATCGACTTCCAGCATGTAATTCCACAAGTATTCAATAAAGAAAAATGCATCTTGGGAATGCTAAAAGCAGTCTTAGGAGCAGTTCTAGAGCTATAGGTTCATGCATCGATTGAAGGGAGATTAATAAAAAAATTAGCGATATAACGATTTTATAACGATATAACGATAAAACGATACCTATAACGATATAATTTTTTTATAATCGTTTTCATGACAGGTGATCTGGCGAATGCATCAAACCTGACCAAATTTGCACCAAATTTCTTTTTCATATCTTTATATCATATACCTATTTATTTCAGTGTTTTAATCGAAAATAATGTCTGATATAATTGATCAAATCGGCACCGCATCTGGACCAAATGCCTACCAATTGTGTACCAGTTACCTATCATGAAAACGGTTATTCGCAGACATTTGATTGAGGCATTTGATGTATGTAATTTTCGACCTAAAAGAGAGGTAAAGCCGTCTTGGTTTACGGGGCCTGCTAAGCCGTGAGGATGAGGACACGCACACGTCATTATTTTGAACGAACGTTGGTGCCCTTATTTCATGAGGTAAAAACAACTTTGACAACTTTCAGGATCTTTGTTTCTTCTCGCACTGCTGTGGCATAAACATTACGTTTTCTTTCTTCTGTCATCACTCATCGCATTGAAATTACAAAAGCATCAAAATTTCAACAACACACTGCCTACGACATACATGTGTCGCCTCAACGCAGCGAGGGGAGGGGAGGGAGGGGTAGCAACGACCGGCCGCCGTCGGTTCCGTCCGCACATCTGGTTGAGGGGCGTCTCCTGTCGCCATCTGTCATCGTGAATGGGGCCGTGCCGACGTGTCAGACGGGACGAGCGGGGGAAGTCGGTCCAGAGTCACTGCGCCGCGCGGTTGTGTGAGCAAGCCGTGGGCTAGGTACCGCTCCAGGTCAGACCATGGTTGGCACTGAAGAGTGCGGCGACACTACAGAGCTGTGAACGAAGACGGTGAACGGCGAGATGTGGTGACCGCTTGACTGACCTGTGCTCAAAGTCGTGATCTACCGCTGGCCGCTGGGGTCAGTGCGTGAGAAGCTGGACTCGGCAACAACGGAGGACGCAGCTCGACGAGGAAGCTATGCTGTGTTGGTAAGGAACTAAAGCACTTAATTGTAACGAATCCATGACAGATATAAAATGACGATACTAAATCAAGTTTATTGTAAAAGACAAAGCTTTCGATACACACAATATCTTGATAACTGTCTAGGATATGCAGAATATGACGTAAAAATGACTAAGGTCATCAACCTCCGTCTGAGATTATCCTTAAATTGCCCGGACAATATAATGTCATCAGCCTAATCCTTCATCTGCTTCTGTTCTAGAGGGACGTCTGCCGGTTACGACCGGAAGGTTTCCGACGGGACTTGGCAGAACCCACAACAGCAGTATGAACCCGGCGTGGAGTTAATGCGTAATTGCTCGCATGAGCAACCGAAGAGCGACTTCCAGGCGAAGATGGTAAGCAGTTTATGGGGGTGGGGGCTAGCTTAGAGCTGTTGAACAACCTGTCCTTCACCCAAGTCTAAAGGCTGAGACACACTCTTTCTACAGCCAGAAAATCTCATGCGAGAGCCCATTAATTAAAGGTATTATCAGGGTTTTTTCCGAAATTTCGGAGATACTCAGTGAAACGTGTAGAAGAAGGTGGCTGAGGCCCCAATCCGAAGTCATTCGTCTCAAAATTGCCTAATTTCCAAATGGTGGGCCTCCAAAGTTGATCCGTCTGCCAGCCAGTACCTGGAGGAGGCAGTACCAAGTACTCGGATACATTTCCCTATAAGTCCATAGGCTTAACACTAGCTAGAGACTTCTAGAGATATTTTTTTATGCCAGATAAGGCCGTCGCATACCAGATAAGGCCGCAACGGCCGTTCAACGTTACGTGGGGAAATGGGAGAAATCTAAAGACTTTTTTCTCTGACGTCTCCACTCCAATATCTCTAGCGCAACTGGCAAGCGTTGTTAGCATTGGCTCGTGTCGTCGTAAATAAGATTTGTTTGACGGATATTCCGTAAGTTGAGTGTGTTGTTGTAATTTCTGAGGCTGTATGAGTTGGACGGAATGGCGCCATCCCGCCATGTGCGAAATCTGTGCGAAACAAAGCTGTTCCTATTCATATTCGAATGTTCAAGACTTGTGGGCTTTGTAGCCAGTGCGTGTAGCTTCTAGATATCCTGTGGGTTATCAAAAATCAAAATAATTAAAAAATTATGCTGTGTGCTTTCAAACTAAGCTCATCCCGAGTGTAATTCAAGAATGTCTTAGTTCAAGCAATAAAACTTGAAAGTGATATAGCTCCAGCAATGAAGAAGCTTGGATGGAACGTTGAACCAAAGTTACCTATCATTTGTAATGTTAATGCTAAGTGCTGAACGTTACCAATAATTCGAGACATCCGTTGTAAGATGTATGACGCAGATCAACTTTGATCAAGTGAAGAAAATAGATTTCAGATGAAATAATGTCAATGTTCAAGGCTGAGCGACTGGCAGATTTCGGAGTGAGCACGAGTGGCCTTGAGACATTCTGTTTCTGTAGGTACTCAAAATAAATAAATTATCATGTTGTGTGCTTTGAGGTTAGGTGTTATCAGTGGTGCTTCATGGTTGTGCTTTGTTGTTGGTGTATGGGCATATTTTGAGCACATTGCAGCATGATATTGGTGGTGTGTAAAGCAACCGATCTCCGCAGACTTTGCACTTACTTGCAAAGCCTGCGGACTGACTTTGCAGACTGGCTGACAATGAGCAATGCATTGCTGACTGATATCATTTATTCTGTGTTTGTAGCACAAAGTACAGAAGTGGCACATACATTGTTACATTGAAAACCTGATGTGAATTTGATGTAGAAAATTGGTGGCTGACGTTGAGTCCTTACGTATTGTGAGTAGTGTACAGCTGGTGCATTGAGCACAGACTTGAGACCAGTGACGTTTGTATCAGTAGACTGTGTTTGAGCTATACTACTACCCTTATATGGCCTTGGTTTGAGTGTGGTGACTGAGTAAGCTGGTGTGTATAGCCATGCAATAAGTGTTTTGAAATATATTTTTGGGACAGTATTGAAATGATGTGTTTTGGCCATCTGGCATGGATGATGGAAAGCCACTAACTCAACTTCAGGAACGCTTCTTCATTATGCTCATCTAAGGCACAATCATCTATTTTCTCTTCGCAAGGATTGATTACTAATTCACTGTCAATTATGACCTGGTCCAGAAGGTTTCGCTGGGCCACACGGTTCATACAGATTCATCCACAGTGCTCAGCAGTGCATGTTTTCAAATTTCAACAGACTGTAATTGTTTCTGTACCTATGTACATATGCATCATGCAAGGGTACGTACAACAGATGCGGTATTTGGTAAGCAGTTGGCAGCAAGGTGGTGTTTGTACTTATTGGCAGAACCAGTTGAGCAGGACTAAAACTATCCTAGTTTCTCTCCAATTTACTCAGATCCGTCTCAACACATTGAACATATTGAAAGCGTCCATCCATGAAGATGTCTGCATGTATACTCATTTCCGAGAAGGCACGCTCGTCGCTCATCCATTGCCGAGCAGGCACGTGCGTGCCCATCGCCGGCGCGCATTAGCGCGCGTCCATGGCTGGGGCGCACGCGCGCGGCCATGGCCGGCATGCACGCGCGCGCGCCCATCGTCGGCACGCAAGCGCGCGCGCGTCCATAGCCGGCGCGCGCGCCGCGTCCTTACCCGGCGAGAACGCCGCGTCCGTACCCGGCGCGCACCCGCGCGCGTCCACAGCCGGCACTGACAGACCCTGACCGACGGGCGTGCTGCCGTCGGCGGTCCTGACAGATGGGCGGCGGGCCCGGCTCCCGCAGCTCCGGCAGCGGGCGGCAGCCATGGTCGGCATACACGCGCGCGCCCATCGTCGGTACGCAAGCGCGCGCGCGCGCCCATCGTCGGCACGCAAGCGCGCGCGCGCGCCCATCGTCGGCACGCAAGCGCGCGCGCGTCCATAGCCGGCGCGCACCCCGTACCTGGCGCGCACCCGCGCGCGTCCGTACCCGGCCCGCACCCGCGCGCGTCCACTGCCGGCACTGACAGACCCTGACAGACGGGCGTGCTGCCGTCGGCGGTCCTGACAGATGGGCGGCGGGCCCGGCTCCCGCAGCTCCGGCAGCGGGCGGCAGCTCCGGTGACTGTTCCGGCAGCTCCGGCAGCGAGCGGCGTATCCGGCAGCGCTCAGCAGCGGCGCCAAGCAGCAGCAGCGGCTGAGCCAACAGGCGGCCGCGGAGGCACGCCCCCCCCGCCCCCCCCCCCCCTTTGCACATTGTTCGTCCCTGGAGATGTCTGCAAGCACGACCATTGTTGAGAAGGCACGTGCATCCATGGCTGAGCACTGAGCAGGCACGTGCGACCCCTTTGCACATTGTTCATCCATACATATCAATATAATTTACCTTATTGATTAGTGTGAGTCTTGCAAAATCTTAAACTCAGAAATACCACAAGGCAGGCTGCCTGGGTGAGTTGCTAATATGAACATAATGAACATTATACATTAGTGCAGTACCTATAAGTATCCATGCTGTGTGGAGGACTTGGCCCTCACGTTCATTCGTTTGGTGATTGCACATGGTGGCATGTGTACCAATTGTTCTCCCTAACCCTTCTTAAACTTTGACTAGCAAGTAGAAGCTGGCAAAATGCAAGGAGCTTACAAAGCATGCTTATATGTAGATAACTGAGGATGATTCTCTCAATTGAAGCATGATCCACACTCATCAGCTTCTTCTGTTCCGTTCCACAAACTAAAACTGAAATGACTCAATTTTCCTCAAAATATATTCATTTATCACTCATAAACAACAAAAATATACATTAAGTAGGTACCAGGGCAATAAAAAACATACCAAGTTACATATTTTTTTCATGTACAGTCCTTTCACAGCAACAATATGTAGAAACGCACCAAGACGTTCACGGAGAGCCCACCCATAACAAACTATAGTTGAAGCTGGGGCTCTGCTGCAGCAGCAGGGGTGACGTACAGGGCACAGAGGTCATGTCACATCATGTTGTACAACCTGTTGTTCGAAAAAACAGATCAACATTGATTTTGAAAAACTGTAGCGCTTTCTTCAGTCACTTAGGTAAGCTTTCTCGCAAGACGTTACATTAGATTCACCACTCTTGACAAAATAATCAGATTGAAACTTAGCTCTTGTGCCTGATGCACTTACATTTCAATTTATTGAAATAAAACACTCCAATTTATCCTTGAAAATTGTTGACATTTAAATGATATTAACATCAAGATTTTGATGATCAGCAAACAAGCTATTCAAATCACACCCATATAATAACTTTGGCAATGTTGATAACTCTTGCTGTCTTATTGAAAAGCAAATCTTCGATTTGTTCATATCCAAATCCAATGCCAAGCACTGAAATCTTGTTGCAAGGCCCTAAAAACAACAGACAAAAACAAAACAATCTTGTGGAAATCGCCAGTGCGGTGAGGCGGCCTTGGCGAAATTTCCCAAGGCTGCTCTTTGTTTACATTTTAGCGATGGGCCAACTTGGCCGCCCAAGTACTTGTTTTGCGTGAGTAAGTACAATTTTGTCGATTTTGAAACGGCTATATCTCGCAAATTTTGGTACCGATTTACATTTCATGCATATCTTTAGAATCGGCAGAGTCTGGGGAGTTCATTGATTGGAAATTTATGCCGATTCCTTTCAATTTTTAAACCCTGATAATCCCTTTAAACACATGAAATCACGATCGCATCAACCACTTACAGGGATGTGCGAACAATAGGGTTGGGACCTATCTGCATGCTCTGTATGTTTTGGTAAAATAAAAAAGCTCAGAATTTTTAATGATTTAATTTAAAATCACTTTGTTAAAAAAATGCCTAGTTAGTTCAGAAATTAATTATTTGTGGCTGAAAACAACTTGCTTCTGATTGGTCGGGCTAATCATGACGTCACATGTAGGTATATAACTGTCTGTATATTTGGCGCAGTTGAGACATACATTTTCAATGTATTTTCCTATGGTAAATCGGAGTGATTGGTCGTGTTTTCAGTGTCTCTTTATTTTGCGCTGGTATTGCGTGGCTAAGAAGTTTTATCAAGAATGGCATATACTAAAATGTTCCTTTAATAATGGAGCTTCAATATCTGTGAGTTTTATTGGCAAGCGAAAACTGATTTCGCTGTTATTTTATCTGGAAATTACTCATTTTTTTAGGTCAATATTCAAAATATTTTACGGGAACAAGTTGGCACTTTTCTTGATTTTTGCACTCAAATCGCGTGCGATTCAACTGTATTGGAACTTGCAAAGAAGCTTGGTGATTAATTAACTGTGTTGTTATGGCACTGTTTGCAAAGCATGGATAATGAAACTCTGCCAAAGACTTAGCTACATAGCAATGCCTCAAGTAATACGCAGGAGGGACAGAATTCAGAGTCCGATCGAGAAGAATCGGTGCAAATGCTACGAAGACCAGGCAGCTCTGATACAATAGCTAGTCGTCTCACTACTCTCACTCCATTAGACCAGCTGATTCTTGACAGCACCGACTCGGATGCAAAGATGGAGCTCATCTTCCAAGCCAGAAACCAGTTCTTTGATGGAAGATGTGATGCTGCCTCTGTCTCTGCTTTGTTGGCCACTTTGGACGGGGCGGAGCTCCGCTCCTTGCGTGAGCGGTTATTCGCCTGTCATCCAGAAATAGTTCCTTCGTTTGCTGGCCGTTCCCTGATTAGGTGCAATACGGGGAGCTGTAATCAGGGAAGTAACTTTCCATATGAAAGGGGTGCAGGTGCACCCCCGTCCCCCATCCACTAGAAGTGCACCCCCATAGGCTAAGCGGCGCCCCACACGCCGCCCCACACGATTAGCTCTAGAGCAGATGACGAGGGTGATTTCTCGGCTACATTCCATCTCGGCGTCGTGATGCTTGTGGGCTTGGAAAGCGTCCAGTCGTATGTAGGGTAGTGTAGGGGTAGGGTTGAGTTCAATAAGGTCCTTACATTTGAAAGGTTTGAACAACCCGCAATCAGCACAACATACCACAAGTTAAATAAAAAACTACCAAACTCCGCCCAACTAATATTAATAAACATTACAGCCAAACTAATGGCCTAAATAAAAATATATATCAAATCCTAACAGTTATCGCGGGTGATGGCGCCATGAGTTGCTATTATCCAAAACAGATGCAAATAAACATGTTTGTATGTCCTATGTATGTTTGTTTTAAAAACGTTGCAGCGGCGCTGGGAGCTGCAGTCTTAGATCTGGGTATGTTTGGCATCTGCAACTCTTCATATACCTACACATTAACCCTATTTCGGACGGGGAGACCTTTCAGGATTGTCTTGTACAATTGCCAAACGCCGCGAGACATTCAGCTCATATTTGGTGACTTTTCCTAAATGCTCATTGCGCACATCTCAGCAAAAAAAAAAAAAATGCCGGGTCAGGTCAGGTCAGGTAACCAGAGCGGGTTTGTTGACCCCACCTCAGAAAAGTTTGCAAACACGTCAGAGCTTGAGTTTTTCACGAAGTTATTTCCTTTCATCAAGTCTTCAAAACAGTACCTGCAGTATGTGTCGTTTGTATATCTCAGAATTTTTGATCTGTGACCTGAGGTTAGGTCAGAGTCGTGACCTTTACATTGCAAGCCTATGGAAAAGTATTGAAATGCGACCTGCACCTCGAGTAAACGAGTCAAAACCACCCAATTCTTTAAGAATTATGACAAATTATCTTATCTGTAATGATCCAGGTGCCATTTACTGACAGGGACACCGGAGAGGGTTATCTGAGCCGAGATCATGTGAGGTGATATCTACCATACATCAATGCTCACAATGCTTACAATATTGACAATGCTTTTGCTTACAACACTTACAATACTTACGATGAGACCAGCAAGCACTCTGCCGTTACAGTTCTAACTTCTGTTTCGAAAAACGACGTTACACACATTCGCTGCCAGCATAACATGTATTGTTTGACAGTAACAAAATACAATTGACATCTGAACCCCAAACGGACCGCCATCCACTCAAATTTAATAACCCTGACCGGTCAGGGGGCGAATGGAGGTCATTTCCTGGGCATTACACTCAGCCCTTGCACAAAATATCTCACCTCACAGTGATCATTACAACAATAGCACCGACTTGATAGTGGATTTCAAAGTACTTGCATCAGCTCTTCCTGCTATTGCAGACGATCATCTCCTCAGGGTAATGTTGTTCGGGACATGAACGAAGATCGTTTTCGGAGTTTCATAAGTGCTACTGCAACAGCCTGGCACAAAACAGGACTTGTACGCTCTTCTCTGTACTTTGCCCTTCAGTATATCACAAAAGAATTGTTTAGAATCCATCTTACGCTTCTTTCACAGTCTCCCTTGCCACCGTAGGGCGTAGATAGATTGCTGTTGCTGGCAAGTTAAGGCACGGTAGATAGAAATTACCTCGGTTCTCAACGCCTTAAGTTATTTTCATAAAAAAGAACAAATAAATGATCAATAAGATGACAGGAATGTAAACATTTTAATCGTAAAGTAGTCCAAATATTGGAATGAGCTTTTGCTTTTCAGCATCCTCCGATTCATCATCTTTATCATTTGAAAATTCGAGGTACATAAAATGTTTATCACGCGCTCATGTTAAGTGGGAATATAGTACACGGCAGACACATCAATTTTTGACACTGAACATTTCATCCGTAAATGTTTTAGCATAATTTAAAGTTAAAAACAGCGCGAATGGCAGAGTGAAGCAAACAACATCTTTCACCCATTGATATAACATGTAATCTGTGGTGCGCCAGATGCGCCATTATTTGTCAACCGCAGAAGGTGACATGTGACGTAACAGCATCAAGAGCATCTTTTTTCAAGAACTTTTCAAAACAAGTTTCCTATCTTTCTTCCCCCATTTCTCTCAGCTTATTGATTTTATGAGGCAATGGTATGCACCATAAATTCTGTGAAAATAGTTTGATCATTTTCATGCATTCTTAAAAAATCGAGTTCCCAACCCCATTGACGCGATTGTAATAAATAACATGCATTTGAATAGGCTCTCGCATTCCATTTTCTGTCTTCGGGAAGAGCCTGTTTCAGCGGCTCTACTAGACAGCTCTGCTTGTGAAAGGGATTGTTATCTTGAAAAACTATATAGCAACCGATTTTAATTGTCAAACGGCGTTCATTTATCTGTCAAGTGCTTTCGCGAGGAACTTCGTAAGGCGTAATATAGACGTAAAACATGTATTACCTAATGACTTTTCCTGGAATGAGAAATGTTTAGAAGTACAAATCTAATTATTGAATTTTATTTCCGGATTTAATTAATTATTCTAAGTATATCACATTCAATTTTTAAGCACTTTTCGTGGAAAAAAGTTATAAATAAGTGTAATTTTATAAAATGGCATTCAACATGTTTCAGCGTAAGCTGACGTTTCCATATAAGGACATTTCATGTAGTAGCTAGCTGTAAAACCTGATTGATATACCTACAAGTGCACATATTTTTGTTTTTGTCCACAGCCGCAGAATTCCTGGAGATGCGCTGGGACATAGATCATAGCAAGGTGGCTCTCAGCGGCAGCTGACCGCTGAGATGTGTCTGAAACAGCCAGAAGGAAGACTCGAGTTGTGGATCCAGGGCACTACTGATCGGAAGGCGGGACCAGCTGTAGGGAGACTACAGCAAAGCCGTCGTACTCAATCTGCTGAACAGACTCCTACTGCAGAGGAAAAACTGGGGTTCGACGTGTTAGAACTGGGGTTAGACCGGTTACCAGTGCTCGTGTTCGTCACCTGTTGTTTGTCACTGCTGTGCTGCTGCTGTATGTCATGTTTGCCACCTGCTAAGCGTTCACAATGTATTTTAAGTGAATAATAACCTTTTTAGTGTTTGTCTTGATTTGTAACGAGTATATCAAGTACCTATGTTAACCTTTCATCAAATGAAGGACTCCACATAAAAATAGTATAGGCTGTGGTGGTACATACCATGCTTGGCCGACTGTTGTGTAGTGATCTAGTCGCTGAAGCGTCCTGAAAGTCTGGAAATAAACAGGCATAGCCAAATGGATTGGTTCTAATTATTTTCCTGTGTGGTTTTATCATTTCCCTATTGCGGGGAAACAAGTGGACAATTTTGTTTGTATTTATACAAGTATGTGTATACAAATATTTGTATGTTTACGGACAAAATAAATAGTCATTGTCAATTTTAATGGGACCCGGATATGTTTCCCAGTGCGGTTTTTACTGGCTTCTCCGTACGGGGAAAAAAGCAGACAAGGCAGTGGGGCCATTGCCAAGTCGGGGAACGGCCGGGGTTCGCGCGGGGGAAAGGTCTTGGAACGTTAGGGGAAAATCACGGTTTCCCCGATCGGGGAAGGTCTCCAGTAAGCATAAACCCGTATAGCCGGGTGGGGGAATGTGCGGGGCTCGCACAGGATCTTCTTGGGGAAAATGTTCGAAAGCCCCGTACGGGGAACCGACCTTAACAACGGGTTTTAACCATAGTCGGCGCGGGGGTAGCTTGGGGGACGTTTGGGGAACGCTTGGGCAGTTATACCGTTTCCCCGTACGAATCCCGCATAAAGTTCCCCGTACAAAGTGTCTCAAATCCCAAGCGAACGCTCCGTTTTCCCCAGGAGAACGGTTGGGGTTTCCCCGAGCCTGCCCCAAGCTCACCACAGGCCTTCCCCGTACGGGGAAAGCTCCGATTTGCTGGCTGGGCGCGAATAAGGTAGGACACATGGCAGATTGGTAGACGATAGCAAGATTACTTTACTACTCAGGTTGGTTCACTAGGGAAATAAAGGCGCCGTAGCTACGTCACGGATTTGGTAGCAATCTGGTAGCAATTTTTGCAGACATCAATGGCGCACGTGTTGTTTGATCGTCGCCAATACTATTTTACTGCACTATTTTGTTATTTCACTGCAATGTATTGAACATTACATTTGAAAATTAAAATAAAGAAATATTCGTAACCCAGCAAGTCAGTTATTCTTTGAGGCAGCATTCTGTCAGCACTGAGCCTTCAGAATGTGTGATTTGATAGACTTTCCCACATTTTCTACTCTTGTGGAAAACTTTCTTAGTCATCAAAAAAGTATGCACATATGAATAATTAGAAATTCATTTTCAAAGATTTATAGAAATAAGATTTCACATTACATTATCATAAGGCTACCTGTCCATTTCGTCCAACCAATTAAATATTCATCCAGCAGAATGCAGGTACCTCTGAGAAGGTACTGATATCTCTTATCTACACCAATATTTCAGGAAAATGACAGAGACTGAGAAGCTATTAAAACTTCAGCGTATGAAAGGGATGTTATGGCTTATGCACATTGAATAACATCAGATAATGCTTTTGAACCATCTCATTCACCAGCACACATCAATCCGGCTCCTGGCTTCTGTCAAGGAAACATTCCAAAATAATGCATTATTTTATTTCATTGACCACCTTGCAAAAGACAAACAGCAAACACATCACCACCAAAAACAAAAAGTGAACAGGTAGGTACCAGCTGATCTAGCCGTGCTGTGTCATGTGCTTTTGAAAAGCTTGAGCAGTCAGGGTTGAATAAACACCCCAAACTTAGCCATTCACGCATGAACAAGTGCAAATTCTGGTCGAGCATTTTAATAAAAATGAAACTAACAGCATTGTAGGTTACAATTATAAAAAAGACAATTACAAAAAACAGCAGAGCTTACTCTACAAGGCATAACCATTAATTTTATAACTGACATCCAAATTCGCATCTCCGGAGTTGAACCCACCTACCAGCCACCTGCACATTTCTGCGCACATGTGCTGCGCAGTGTGCACAGTCACTACACATTACACAATTATGAGAATTAAAATAGTGTTAAACAATCAAGCAAGTCAGGACTGGTATGCAGATTCACAAGTTCTCTCAACATCTTCTATTACCAACAATCAAGAGCACCTTGTGATCTCAGTAACTCCGCAGATCCATCTTCTGTTTTCCATTTTCAGTTTTCAATGGAAATATAAGTTCCATCTGGGAGACACATGTTGCATCATTATGTTTAAACAATTATTATGCTTGAACTTTTGATTTTTCATGTGAACTTCACTTCAAAAGTTGATTCAATTTTTAAAGTTGATATAATTTGTATAATGCTACGATCACGGCGCACCAATTCACAGATAACTTGAAAATAACCAAGCAAAAGCCACATTCTTCAGCAAACTATGAGAGCTATCTGATCCATGCTGCGTTGAAATAATTGAAAATCGCCAAAATCAGTCAAAATATGACAATTAAATTAATATAAACTTCACAAAACTCTGATTTGTGAGGCAATGCGCAACAGAAATGCGAGGGAATATGGTAGTAATCTGGTAGCAATTATGAAGGATTTCCCCTGTCGCTGATGAAAAAACACTTGAAACAAATTTTTCAACGCAGAGGAAATCCTTCATTATGAGTTGCAGGGACCATTTGATTGGCCCATTTTAGATAAATATAGGCCGAATGTTTTGATTTCAACCCCATTTATCGTAATGAGACGAATCCATTGGCTTAGTGGTACGTCTTTTGAACACATGTAGGCCTTACATTTCTCCTTAGCCCGCCTGAAACACACCATGCTTTGCATGCATTTCTATGGGTGAAGGAAAATTCATGCGCCGTGATGACGTCACGGTAAAGGAATTCTGAAGCTCGTGAACGGGGGCTGGACGATAGTATAGGCAGGTAAATATATTCCTGCCCGGGGCCGGGATGATTCAATAAATGTCACCGAGGTTTTGCTACCGAGGGCCGTTAGGCCCGAGGTGATTTTGCTAAAAAAGCGAGGTGACATTTATTGAATTCCCGGCCTTAGGGCTGGAAGGTGTTTCCCATACCTGCCAAAAAGCTCACAACTATATGATAGTGACGTCAGCAGCCGTGTGGTTCAACGTGTTTAACCACACCCCTTGAACCACACGGCTTGTAATATTAAAGCATTGCATTAAACTTTGAAAAGTGTGGTACAGTGCACGTGCCGTTTAAATGCCTGGATGTCTCGATTTAATCATGCAATGTAGCAGGTATGGGAAACACGATTGACGAAAGCATCATTAATAGCTCGAAATAAACGATGCAAAATACCACTATCAGAGGCCTGTTTCACTAAAAACTTGCGATTGCAAGTGTTTGAACTTTACAATTCATAAGTATTTTTGCAAACTATGTAAAATCGGATTTCACTAAACTTCACCACCAGCGGTACCTCCGCTAAAAAGAGTTAGCAAATAAACTTGTAAACAGTAAAATTGTTTTTAATCAAGAACTATAACATGTTACAGATATTGCTTCTTTTTATCATGTCTAGTATTCATGTCAAAAATTGCATAAATAAATTATAAATAATAAGGCTGATGCAAAATGGTGTAAATGATAGTTCACAATATCCTATTACCCTCGCCCCGTTGGGGGGCATTTTGGCCCCCCCCCCTGTGGTTTTTCCTGAATAGCAAGAAAACGGCCGCGCGCAGCGCCGCCAAATTTTCAGTACCTTCCCGGGCATCAATTTGACACCTTAACACCAAATTTCAAGTCTTAGGTCACCTTAGGTCAGGAGTTATTGAGGTCAAACTGAGGTCATGTTCGAGCAAAAATGAGCAAAAAAAACATGCAATCTTTAAACGCTCACCAAATCTACAGTTATCAAGTAATTTCAAAGTTCTTTATATGGTCTAGTAGACAAAAAGCGGCGCTACAAAACTGCTATCTCGGATTTTCAAAATTTTGGGTTTTTGACAAAAACAAAATCAAAAAATTGTTTTTTTAGAAAAAATTAAAAAAATCAAAAATTTTCAAAATTTCGAAAAAACCGGAATATATGTGATAGTCCCTGCGCTCTTCTATATACATGCCAAATTTCAGATCGATATCTCGTTTTTTGGCCAAGTTATAGCGAAAAAACTGTTCAAAAATGATGATGTCAAATTTTTGAACTCATTTTTTAGCGATTCTAGACCTCGTACGGCAAAACAAAGACCACCATTGAACTCCCCGTGACGAGCTGCGTCGATTCGATACCCATTTTATGCAAAAATATCAACTTTGAAATTTGACCTGAACTTGACCTGACCTTGACCAGAACGTGACCTAAGCTGGCCCCAAAGGCTGCCTGACCCACATAATCGCATTTGTCATGTAAAATGGACCATAAAACACGTATCACACGACACTTTCATATTGTGAACCCCCAGTGACCTGACCTCTGTGACCTGACCTGGTATCAGTGACCTCAACT